>NW_020291638.1:1182577-1444553 GCF_003184785.1 Aspergillus japonicus CBS 114.51 | reverse complement strand
GGGGGGGGGGGGGGGGGGGGGGGGGGAGGTTGTTACAGAACGGGGTTACTTCTGGGAATGGCCGTGGGAGGAAGCTGGGCTGAGGAGGGAAGGTAGGGAAGGTAGGGAAGGAAGGAAGGAAGGAAGGAAGGAAGGAAACAAGGGAAGGGAGCGAGTTGCCAGCCGCTTCACCTAACTTGTACCTGCTGACTTTATCGTTCTGAAGTATTGAAAGACTGAGCAGATGAGACTAGCCCTGTCTTTTCTTTGCCCCTCTTCGCTTGGTTTCTGCGGCTCCGCTGAGATAGACGGATGGGCTGGGGGGTCTATGCCTCAGCTGGAAGTGCTTTCATCCTGTGTTTGCTGTCAGTACTGGTACTAGTACTGTGCCTTTTGTTTGGGATAGGTACAATACTGTACACTAGTCGATGTTTGTGGGGATTGATTACGAGTTCGTCCCGGGGTAGCTGGCTGGAACCTACGCCACTGATCCAGTGGTGGGCCTACGTGCACGAGCATAGGAACATGGCACAGAGCTTGATTCAGAGCCCTGGAAGCCATACGGTGAGACAATGACCGCATTCAAAGTATAGGCTTTCCTATCTCTCCCGACTCTGGCTGGGGAGCTCGAATTCCAGGTCCCCGATGTCTCGAGAAGATATGATTCATCTATCTGTCTGTCTGCCTACCTGCCTGTCTCTTTGCCATTTGGAAATTAGAACTCAAAGGATCGCACAAGCAAAGTTGTTGCGCAAGAATTCAAGCTATGCCAGGCTATGCCAAGACAAGAAAGAACCGATTGGTAGTGATGGGTGAGACAACTGATGACGATGACGATGACGATGACGATGACGATGATGAAGAGATGGGACGCCTGAACTCCTTAAAGCTTGCTCAACTGTAAATGGTCCCAAAGAAAGATACAAAAGCAAGAAGGGAGCTGGTGCCAGCGAAATGAGATGATATTGTTGTCCCCAGTTCTCCAAAACTAACTCACAGCCAAGTCAAGAGATAAAGCCCCATATGTATTCAAAAGACAAAAATGCGTGAAAGCTAGGACGCTGTCACGGTTCACATGGTTAGCAAGTAGCATTTCAAGGGATAATTAGTGTGGTTGGATCCACGCCCGCAAGAAGCTTCTAGTATGAGAGTTAGTCGCGAGCATATCCCCCCAGTCCGCCGGATGCTCGTCGAGAGTTCTGAGAAACGATGGGTGGTATGTGATAGGAAGGATATGGGTTGGTTTGCCCTGGTCCGACTGGATTAGGCGCAGGGTTATTTGAGACGTTCTGCGCAGGAAAGCGTGGTGCCATAGGTACAGCCTGGCCATGGTCCCAAGCGTAGTAAGGAGGGGGATCTATTGGCATCGCCGCTGGGTTGTTGGGAGGGTGGCCCTGCGGTAAGAAGCCAGCTTCGCCAGATTTTAGCTGGTTTATTTGTGGATTGGGAAGAGGGTAATTGTTGCCGGGAGCTTCCCAAGGAAGTCTGCCGGCGTAAATATCTTGTATTCGGTTGGCATAGTAATTCCTGGCAACTGGCATTTGATTTGCCTGAGCTTGCACCTGAGCGTAAGGCTCTCTGAAGTAAACATTGGCAGGATCAGCTTGCCGTATGACCTGAGGCGCTTGCATAAGTTGACGTGGTTGGCCGTGTTGACGCGGCTGGTCTGGCTGTGCAATCCCAGGAACTTGAATATTGCCGCGAGCCCGAGCTTGAACAGGCTGGCGCGCGCGGTCTGGCTGAAGAGGTCTTGCATTCTGATTCTGTGGTCGACTTGGCCGGGGAGGTCTAGCATTCTGCTTCTGTCCCGGACGATTCACTCGGATCTCTTCCTCGGTGACATCAGGGTTCTCTGCCAGGATTTTAGCGATAGCATCTGCTTCGACTTGTTCAATCTCTTGGTCAACCTGTCTTCCAAGTGGAAATCTTTCAGTCTGATCCCACAAGCGGCAATGGGTTGGCGGTCGATTGAAGTGTTCGTAGGTGGCACCGAGTTTGACGTTGCAGACATAGCACATCTGAGTGCCGCATTTCGAGCAGGTCATCTTGTTGCAGCCATCGGTTTTGACAATCTTCACCTTGCAGGTTGGACAAGGCCGGATGAGTGCCTCACTCAGAGCCTCTTCTACGCGATGGCGGTATGGGAGTTGCTTGTCTTTCCTAGCCTCGTCGCAGCTGCTCGGGAGATGACTTTTCTCCTTACACAAGCGACAGCTAACCACTTCGCAGTCAGGGTTCCTGCACCGAAACTCTCGATCCTCATCGGCGGGAGCACATATCCCCTGGAAGTCGCAGAAGGGACAGGACTCGAGGCCTTCCAGCCCAGCTTGCCCAATCTCGTCCTGCTGCTGAAGAGCATCGAGCTTTTGCATGAGCTTCGCTCCCAAGGCACGCTCAAGCCCATATCGATCAAATTTTGCCTGACATCCACTCCCGTCAAAGCATTGTAGCTTGTATCTCATCATCCCAACTTGTGTCTCTGCGGAAGACTTAATGCAAGTATAGCAGAAGAAATGAACGTCAAGTCCTTCACATGGCAATGCTTTGTTCGCGGGGACCTCTTCGAAACAGCACTGGCATTCCACTAGGTTTCCAGTTCGAATGTTGCGCTCTTCGGCTTCCTTATCGTCAACATCTTCGAAGTTGTTACGGGGGACCGCTTCGTTGCCATCAAGCGTCAGAGACTGGAGATTCTTATCCAAGGAAGACGACTTACCTGCATTCATCTGCTTGGTCTGCTTTGCAGCTTTTGCAGCCGCCTTGAGTTCGCGTTTGAGGTTATCCATGATCGGTAGGGTTTCCGGGTACGACTTGTACAGGCTTGTATGTGAGCGAGGATTGCGGATTCGTTCGTTCTTGTAAGGCTTGGATGACTTGGCCGAAGGGTCTTCCAGGGCATACAGACTGAGATACGCAGCGTATAATTCTCTTTTATGCAGGGTGAGGTTCTGGATATATGTCCAGGGCACAGTATGGAATTCAATCGCCAACAACCGAGCACTAAAAATGTGATTTTCAGCTTGCTTCGTATAAGAGGGACAACCGGTAGGGGCCTGGTCTCTCTTACGTGATCTCAAGGTACAGAGGGCTTCCTCTTTGAGGAATAGCCTTCAGCCACTTCTGAATATCGTCTTCCTTATTGGGGACTGAGTCACGCTCGTCAAGCGTTCTCTTAAGCCGCTTCTGCTTTCTGGGGTAAGAAGGGTTCTGAAGGATTTCTTCGATGACAGCGCCTTTCGCTAAGTCTTTATCAGTGGCAGTGAGCAGAATCTCTGTCTTTGCTTGAGACACCAGCGCAAGATGGCGATCGATCAGACGCTTTAAATAATCCGGATCAATGTCTGGGAAGATCTCCAAGATCTCGGTTAGCGGGTGATCATCTTCCGTAAGATCAATGAGCACAGGGGGACCCTTTGAAGCTCTTTGTTGTTGCACGGCGTTTGAGTCAGGGTCAGTGTTGCGGTCTTGGGTGTGCACTGCTGGGATATCGCCCCCATCCATCGGCCGATCTGTCCTTTGTTTCTTTGTAGGCCTTTGATCTGCGGAGGATAGATCGTGATTCAATTCATTATTGTTTGCAAACGTTCCCCAGCGACCGGCCTGATCCAAGTCAGCCAGCTGGAGGTCTTCATCGAAGCCATAGTAAGCGCTCTCATAGTCCATGGTCTGGAACTCCTCTAATTCCCGGAGGACTTGCGATACGCTAGATGCGTAGGGATGACGAGATGCCATGGTTGCATTCGGAGAAGTCATCAAGGTCGGTGCTGAGACCCGGGGAATGGTTTTCTTGCGACTCGTCGGATCTATTTGGTAGTGATGGATGATGGTCTTCTGGTATGGTAAATGGGCCGAAAGGCTAGATTAAGGAATCATGCACCGGGTACAGTGTCTTGTAAATCATGTTGTAGAGCAGGATAAATGCCGCTTAAGGACGGAGTGAATACAATGGTAGGTACTACAGGAGGCGTTGAACTAGGCGCACAATCAGTGCTCACAAACAGATATTGAGTATGATGAGTAAAGAAGTTGTGAGTTGTGAGTTGTAATGTTGCTGGATTTATGATCTGCGCTAGCTTTGGTCAAGCACGGGCGGGAGATTGCGGCTAGGCTAGGCTAGGCAGTAGGCACTGATAACAATAAAAGCTGCCCACCGATAAATGCTTGGAACATGTGAATGAGCGATGACGGCTTTTGCAGACTGGAGAGAATCAACACTGTCTCGGTGAATGAAGACTTTGAAGTTGCCAGATTTCCTGAGCGAGGGGTGGGGTGCAAGTTGTTGTTGGGAAGGAGGGAGGGAATAGTAGCGGAAGGGGAAATGCATCAACAGAGCTGGAGCAGTGGATTGAAAGCTAGCATATCGTAGTGGGGAAATGAAGTGTGGTTGACTTGACTGACTTGACGGCTCTGGGGAAAGGAAAGGAGCTGAGAGGGGAGGCAGTAAGTGGTAGCTGCCTGGCTGACCGCCTCCTGGATTAGGAGAATGACAATCCCTCCCACCCCCTCCTCCCCCGTCGGTCCCCGATAAGCCGGAGATCCGACTTATCGAAGAATTGAAAGGCTAGCGACGGGGTATGTGGTTTTTTAGTTACTTTAGTTTACTGTCAAATTTACCTATCAACAAGAATCGGGATCATCCCAGATCTTCAAGACACACGCCTTACAGCATCATTTATTTTAGCAGCACTCTGCCCTTGGCATTGGTCATCACCGATCCAAACAAGTGTGAACAATTGCAGCTGACCTACAACATTCAGAGTATATTTGGTACAGTCGGTACGGTACGCCTCTCAACTGGGGAAAGGCAGCGCTTGTCGTCGCTTGTCCTCGGCCACCTCCGCAAATAGGAAACCTTCCCCGTCGGAGTTGACTTCCTTTGGTACCATTGTTGTTAGCTTGCCGTACCGTCATCGAGCCAGAGCATTCATCTCTTATATTACCAAAGACCCCCTCCCCCCCTTGCAGCTCCTCCTTTCCCCATTCACTTGTGAAATACGTACAGTCCACGGGGTTTGCCGTCGCGTTTACAATTGAGTGTGGAAACACGTCACCGGGTCATTCGCCTTCGTACATATACCAAGCTCCATCCGTTCCACGGTTCCTCTCCATCCCAAGACAGGAAACGTCCACTTCCTTAGTGTTTCTGAAGAAACCATGATTGCTGCCGATAACACCTACACCAACGGGGTTGCTCTCCCGCAGGGTGATTCCCCAGACCTCATTCTAGTCCCGGCGACTCCCGCGGAGAAGCTCGAAGCTCTGAAGCTGAACAGCATCGCCTGGAAAGGCCGTCTGGACCTCGACACGTATATCGCGCGCGAGAGTCATCTCCATGCGCAGCAATTGATCAAGCATGGCCTGACCAGCTGGATCCTAGTCGATAGCAGAGAGCCTGAAGGAGATAGAACCATCCTAGGCTCATGCGAAACATATAAGAAGAAGGCTTGGCTAGCGCACGACGGCCGGGTGGAAGATGTCTCAACGCACGGCATAGGAAGTGTTTACTGCCGGCCTGAGTTCAGAGGCAAGGGATATGCGAAGAGGATGATGGAGGAACTCAGCAAGAAGGTCGACACCTGGAACATGGAGTCTGAAAGCAGGAAGAAGGCTATCTTCAGCATCCTCTTCTCCGACATCGGGAAGAACTTCTATGCTCAATTCGGCTGGAAGCCATTTTTGTCTTGTCATTTCGCGCTCCCAGCAATTGCTGAGGAGCAGTATTCTTCGACCGGGGCCGAAGATATTCTTCCCAAGGTCAAAACGTTGACTGCAGAAGATGTCCGAGACCGCGTGTGCAATGAGCAAATCCTAGAGAAAGAGCGCGAATTCCTCCGAGTGGAATCCCTGAAGACGCACACTCCTAGAATCGCAATTGCGCCGGACTATGATCATCTCAAATGGCATTGGGCGAGAGAGGAGTTCTTCGTCAAGTCTCTCTTCCCGGAAAGAGAAGCCCCCGCAGTGAAAGGCGCGGGCGAAGAAGCAGCGCGGGTATACTGTGCATGGAACAGGAATTTCGGTTCAGAGCCGGAGGAAAATACTCTGTATATTCTGCGGTGGGTGTATGAGGAGCCAACGTCGCCGGAAGAAACACAGCGCACAATCAAGGCCATGGCTGCCATCTTGAAACGCGCGCAACTTGAGGCACACAAGTGGAATATGAGCACGGTGGAATTCTGGAATCCGACACCCCTTTTGCAACAGGCAGTGGCCATGATCGCGCCCAATGCCGAGTTAGTTCACCGTCAAAAGGACAGTATCGCATCGTTGAGATGGAGCGGCGCCGAGCATGGATTGGGCGAGACAGTGGAGTGGTGCCTGAACGAGAAGTATGCCTGGTGCTGATGTGTTTATGATTTGCATTTTAGGAGCCGTGCATTTGGTGGAAGAATACATTAGAGCGTCACCGCTTCTGTCGCTTTTGATTCTTGAAGAGCTCGTGCCAGTTTCTGGACTTCTTGGCTGCGGTGGCAGCACTCGCATCGGTGGGCAGATTCTTCTTGGACCGCTGTCGTTCGAATTCAGTCACGAAGGAGATGGTCGTCGGGTCGGGCAGTTGATAAACGGCGTCCTGTAATTAATACGAAGGTCAATGGAGACCGTCTTTTGCATGCACAGAACAAATACCAGCTTACCGTCAATTTAGCCAGAGCCACCTCCTCCCTCCAAGCCTCAGGTAGATGATCCTTCCAAGCGTTGAGGAACTCACTGCGGCCAACCGCCGCACTCGCCATGGGCGCCATAGCCTCCAGATACGTCTCTCCAACCCAACGTACACAAACCTCCCTGTCCAAACTCGCCCCTAAACCAGTAAACCCCAAACGTCAGCAAACCACGACAATAAACCCGCCACACAGGATCGCGAAGATCAACTCACACTTCAACTTCTCACCGAGCAACGACTTCCCCTCCTCCCCCTCAACCACCCTCCGCACGATCGCCTCAAACAAAGCCCGGGGGATCTGCCCATCCTCATCCTCATCCTCCACCACCACCGACTTCCACAGATCATCCACCAGAAACTGCGTCCGAAGATCAATTCCCTGCACGACCGCCCCATCGACCATCCGCTTCCACACCTCCATCCTGACCTCCGGCGTCGGCACCCACGCCCTGCCCCGCCACACAAACGCACACCCCTCCACCCAAACCCTCTCACACTCCGCCCGGGAAACCGGGATATCAGTGAACACCGTCTCCATCACCTTGCCGTCCTCCGCGGCCCCAGCACCCCCCTCCCCCTCCCTCTCCCTAGCACTACCCGTCGCAGCAGCAGCACTCATCCCCGGGGCAAACCGCCCCACCAACGCCCCCAAGAACTCCGCAGCCCGGAACCCCCCCTCCGGCACATGCAACTCAAGCGTCGACCCGCATTTAGCGATCGTCGTCACCGTCTCCGCCAGATCGACACCTACATCCACATCAACGTCCACATCAACGTCCATATCCCCATCCCCCTCCCCCTCCCCCTTAACCCCTGACCCGACCCGCCCCCCATTCGAACCCTGTGATGCGGCAGCAACAGCAGCAGCAGCCCTTACATCCACAATAGCCAAATCCTCGCGCCGGAGGACCGTATCCCTTCCCCCCATACCGCTAGGCCTCAAGATATGCAAGGAGTTCGACGACTGGACCTGCCGGATACGGTAGGTTTGGGTCGGGGTGCAGAGGTTGACGTATTCGCGGGAGTCAGTCGGTCTACTGCTGCTGCTGCTGCTGCTGCTCGTGGTGGGCTGTGCTGTGGTTGGCGTGGGGGTTTTGAGGTAAAATCTTTTTTTTTTCTTCGGGTTAGCATTCCCATATAGCCTTTCAAGCTCCTCGGGGGACAGGGAAGGGAAAAGTGACGTACGTAGGAGGATGGTCCGAGGTGAGGAGGTCCGCGACCTCCGGGGGCAGTTCGAGTAATCGGAAGCCTTGTTGCGGGGCTGTGTGGGTGAAGAGGATGCTTGGAGCGGATTGGGTGGACATTTTTGTTTCTTGTTCGCCTCGACTTGGGGCTTGTGATTGTAATGACCGTTTAAGAGTAGAGAGGAGATTGAAGGAGTGGAGGGGAAAGGAGGAAAGTTGGGTTTCCTCTGCAGGTGGAAATTCGGAGAGTTGACGCGGGACGCGTGCTGGATGGGGAGGAGTCCGCGCCGTTGATAGACGCACGGGCCACCGCTTAATGGGCGGTGGTGCTCTTATCGGTCTCTTACTGGACCTGGAAGTTCGGTCCCTTTTTCTATCTATCAGTGATTTATTATCGATTAAAATCTCCATGATTCCTCTAATGAATCTGATTATGATATATAGATATAGAATATAAAAAGGTTGAGTCTATGCTTTATACTATAATCGGAAATCGACCCATCATGATCAGGCCGACGACACCATGCAAAATATTCTAGTAAGCGATTATCGACAAATCACAACGCAGAGAACAAGGAAAACGCCAGGGTACAGTACATTGGAAACATGAGAAAGGACGTCAGCCTATGGCCAGCACAGGGAGTGGCATGTCAAACATGAACAGAAGATGGCTCGATACCTGTCAGCAGAAGAAAGCTCAGTTAACGCTTAGCTTCTTCCATCTGAGTACCGGAACCCTCACCGCTATGCCCAGTACCACCCCTCTCTTTCACAGCTGGCTGCGCTAGAGGACCTTCCTCCGAGCCCTTGGGTGTCTCGCTTGAGGAACCACCTGAAGCGGCGGTCTCTTGCTTCTGATCCTCGGCGATTGCGTCCTCGACGAATGCATGGTCGATATCCCACTGCGTCTTGGCATCCTTGAACAGGGTCTGGACGCGCTCCGCACGGTCGGCCTGGTCTTTCTCCTCCATCTCGCGTTCTTTCCGTTCCTGCTCCATCTCCTCCATGTGCCGCAGGTCGTCCACGCTCGGCTCGTAAAGATGCCAGATCGTGTAATGTGGGAGGCCGATGACCGAGAATCCCATGCGCTTGGCCATCTACCGAGAGTTAGTATCATACACGCAACGATAACATCAAAATCCCGCCGGCTACGCACCTTGCCAAAAGCTTCTGTCTCGGCATGCTTCTCGAAGCTGAAAGCGGGGAAGTGCACCCCCGAGCGGAAAACCCGCGCCTTCGCCAGGATACTGACACCTCCTACGCCGTCAAGTTCCATCTCCATGTCCGGATCGCCGTACGGGTCGCGCAGGTAGGCAAGATGAGGACGCCAGGTAGCATATTCCGCATACCCTTCCACGATGACCGCATCCTCATCCAACGTGTCGGCCAGTGCCAATGCAGTTTCGGATTCTTGCCACGAATTCAGGTCGTACGGTTGCTCTCCGCCCAGCCAGTCGGGAAGGGGTCGCCACACATCTACCACCATGAGTCAGAATGAGCGGGACGCAGCCACAAAAGATCCAGAAACTCACTCGGCACAATGACATCCTTGTCATGCCGCATCAGATCCTCCAGAATTGTCTGCGGCGCGGTCAAGACGTCCGCGTCGCGCCAATAGACCCAACTATGCGTCGGTCGCAGCGTGGCGCTCAGCAGCCAGTTCCGAGCCTGGGCCATCAGCTTCCGGCGGCTGGCCTGCGCGGCAAAGCCGTGCCGACTCTCCACGTCCTGGTTGACCAGCTGGCCAAAGTCCTTCTGGATCACGGAGATTTCGCCGTACGGCATCTTCGGATCCGCATCGTGCTGGAGTTCGTCCAGCATGCGCGACAACATGCCCATCGTGTCATCCTCGGAATCCGACACCAGAAATGCCAGGTCGATCAGGTTGTGCGGGTAGGTGAGGTTCCGCAGGTGCGAGAAGAACATGGGCAGATGGGAGGAGGCATCGCGCAGGGGCGTGCACATGAGCACCCGCTCCCCGCGCTCCCAGCCACTGGCGGTCCCTTGCACTTTGGAGAGGTCATAGTATCGGATCGTCTCGATCTGAAGGTCTTCGTAGGGGTGGAGGAGGCCGAGCGACACCACCGGAAGGAGTGAGGCGCGAAGCGACGGGAAGATCAGGACGAGGAGCAACAGGGAGACACCGCAGAGAAGACATAGTCGCTGGAAGAGTTGCCTCCGGCGGCGCAAGGCAGGTTGTGCCCGGGGTTGAAAACTACTAAATTCCAGGATTAGCGAACGGTTTACTTAGTTTTCCGTCGACACGGCGCTGTATCCCACCGACGTGGTACAGGAGCATGGCGCGCGATATTCGCCCGAGGAAAGGACCGCGTACCGGTGAGGGGAGATGGAGAATGAATTGTTGCTCTTGCCACGGGGATAGGCAGCGTAGCCATTGCCGAAGGCGTGATGCCTGTTCATCTCTCCTAAGATGACATGCAGCAAGGAAATTGATTCGAGTTACAAACCAATTGTCGAGATTCTGATATTGGAGAAACCTCTTCCTCAGACTACCGAACGAAATCGCAGCCGACGGGGAGGATGAAGAGGTGGATTGAGGTTGAAATGAAGATCAGCGGGAATATCGCCAATCCGCGATCGGTGATGAAGAGAAAAGATGCGGAACGGAAGACAAGGGGCGCAAGGAACCGAACAGCCCCCGAGGCTTTGACCGTAGCAATGATTGCGTCGAGAGAACTTACGTAGGCTCCAGGCGGTTCCTTTGGACCAAAAGCCGCCAGGTGGGATCCGCGGGCGAATCTGGACCCAGACCCGAATGCGGTACGAGACCCAATCTTCTTCCCGCCGCCCGCCCGTTTGCAGCCATCTTCCTCCCGTAGCGCAGCTCCGACCATCACTACTGCACTTCCCACATTGCTCAAGCCGAAGAATGAACGGATGAACGATTGACTGACTCAGTTACTCTTCCTCATTGGACTAATTCTGCACGTATACAGATATAACCTCTATTTACAGAACATCCCTATCATATATAGGTTCCGCAAAGAAAAGAAAAGGGAGAAACTCCAAGATTGCAAACCGACAAGACGCCTCAAAGAATGCTCGGGATTTTTGAACTCCTTCCCCCCTTCAAACGACAAAACCAACATGAGGAATGCAAGATAAGAACGCCATGACCAAGATGAGAATCCAAAATGTCCGAATAGTCCCGATCAGTGAGCACTTAATCGGGACACCCTGGACTGGGGCGAGCCCATGCCCTTGACACCAATCTCGACCTGTCGCATCACCTTCTGCAGCAGCGCATCCATGCGCGGCAAGTCTCGCAACACGGGAATGACGGATCCGGCCTCATACTCGCTATCCAAGATATAATAGCGCTCTCTGCCCCAATTCTCCACCGTTTCCCGCTGGAATGCGACTTTCGCAATGACCTTGGCTGGAACACTAGCCTTGTTGATTGCACTCTTGGAGAAAACCCGCAAGAGGGGCCGGAGTCCAGACCGGGTCTGATGCGCCATTCGCACCGACAAAGGTGCCGAGGCGGTGAGATGGCTCTCCCCGGTCATAAATCCGGGGTCCATCGTATATACATTGAGCGAGATGTTGCCCGCCTACAATAATACAGTCAGCCCTGAACACCAAGCAAAAACAAAGGCACACTCACGAGTACCAGACTCCGGCGCAAGGCATACATAGCAGCGCTCATCAACAGCTTACTACTCCCGAACCGGGCGGTGGCTTCCTTTGCACTGATCGGGGTCCCCGGGGCCTGGCTGGCGTTATCCGGGTCCTGCTCATCGAAGTAGTCCAGTGACCCTTTGGACATGGCGGCGCATCCGATGTTGATAACTCGGGCACCGCCGTTTGGGGTTCCGTCGCCGGCTCGGAAGGCCTCGAGCAAGCTCACGGTCAACAAGAACGGGGCGATGCAGTTGGTTTGGTAGACGGGGTCGTACCCATCTCGTGTGACTTGATCGGTGACGTAGGACGAGCTGGCCGCGGAATTGATCAAGAGAGTGACCGGAGGGATCTCTTTACTGCGAACTCGCTCCACAGTATACTGTGCGAAGCTCGCCACCGAATTGAAGCAGGCCAGATCACACTTGACCACTTCGACGGACCTCGGCCCAATCAAGCGGATGCGGCTTAATACATCCTTCACGGTATCGGATCTGATATCCCGAGCCACCAACAGCAGGTGGACAAAGGGCTGTGCTTTGGCGATGGAGACGGCAACCTCTGATCCCAGCAGGCCACTGGCCCCGGTGATAATGGCCGTACCATGTAGTGGAGTTCCCATGGTAAGGACGAAACACAAGAATCGAGCAGGTGGTAGAAGGAGGTTACTGTAAGGGATACAGTACAGACAGATTGTGCAACGTTTAGAAAGGTCAGTCCGACATGCTTCAACCCGAAGTCGGCAAGTCTAGACAGAGAACAGTGAATGGCGACGCAAGATCTAAGGAGGTTAGAACGCGGTTATAAATCTATGCAAACGAGAAGGTCGGTCCGCTTCCAAGGGAGCCAGCCGACGACAAAGACCGACTAGTCAAGTAGTAACAGTAGTAGAAGATTTTAGGGGCTAAAGTGTGTAGAGGCCAGGCCGGGCGGCAGGCGAAAGGAAACGAAAGCCCGAGATGATGATGCCAATTCAGACAAATCAGAAGATAAGTGAAGGCAGAAAACGAGTGTAATATTTTTTTTCGGACAGGAAAAAACAACAATAAACAAAAAAAACGAAGAGAAGGATGAAAGGAGGCAGGACAAGAGGAAAAGAAGAAGAAGAATATTACCTGGAAGAACCACTAGAAGCCAGTCGATCGGGATTGCAAACCAAGGAAAAAAAAGGTGCTCCCAACCGAAAAACCGGCCTTGCGGCAAGGAAGGATGATGGATGATGTGCCAGACTGAACCCAAAGGACCTCCCTCCAAGACCCGAAGAGCCCCTAAAAAAATAGTGAGATCCCCCAAGAGTTCAGCGACACCAACCAGAGTGAAACACCGGAACTGTGAGTGGGTGGGGGGGTTTCGTTTGGTGGGATGGGAGGGGACGGTTCCACCTCGGAAGGGCCACACGCGATTCCCGATGGTGTATTAATAGATGGTAGAGACCTTGGTAGGACCTCTCTCTCTGCGTGGGTTTCTTTTAAGATGGGTCAATTCCCCGAGGTCAAGATGGAAGATGGGGTTGAAGAGGGATTCGAAGACTGAGAATTGATGGTGAATGTAGAAAAAGACATTGGTTGACCAGCCGGTTTCAAGGACGGACTGTCCATCATAAATAGTACTGATCGATCGATATTTGATAAGATGAGGACGGTCAGTAACTTGACCGGATGGATGTACGGTACATACTTCCATCCAGGGTACACACGAATATGCTTGTACAGAAGCCGCCTGGAAAGTCCCCAGTTCTATTCTAAGCATAGCGAACAGCGAAAAAGAAATACAGAAAAAAGAAAAGTTGAGCGTAGGTCACTCAGATCAGGTCCAGTCGGGTCAGATCAGGTCACGAATCAGGTCATATTGGGAGGGGAAAAGGGAGTCTTGCAGGCGAGACATACATACATCGGGCATGGCCATTTGGCTGCCCCCGTCCAGTTGAAGTGCACCCACGGACTGTAATAATCCTTCTATTGCTCCAGAGTGCCCCATGATAGTCCGTTTACTTTACCCCCTCCTTTCAAGGTTCCTGGTACACTGGGAGTCTGGGACCCATTCGATCCCTGCTTGAGTAGTGTCATGACTGGATGTATGGTTGGATATTGAACGTAAGGATGTAAGTTATCTTAGTCGAGCATGACTAGTGGGGATGTACTGTACGAAGTACAGAGTAGGAAGGAGGGTCAGAGCCCGGGGAGAAAACTCGAGAAAGAACGAATGCGACCCAATGATTCCGAATGGTTAAATTCCCCAAGTGACCTCTCTCGTTGTGTGTTTATTCTCCGATACTTTCGTTCATTCGTTTACCCCGGACTCGTTCGAGGTCGGATGACGACAATGTGTGAGTGAGCCCTCAAACCAACGCCATATCTCACACACTCCTCAAACAAAACAAACCAAAACAACCAACAGTCAATGACTCCCAGCCCGCAACAACCGCAAGCTTGGCCCAAATACAAAGAGGAGGGGGGCTGTGGATGACACCTCCTTAAGCGGGGGATGGAGTCACGATCCCCCCAAGTTCCATTGGTAAAGGTCCGTGAGAATTTAAGGGAAGAAACTTTGTTTTCTCTTCGCATTGATCCGGAGATCCGCAATCCCCATCAAGAAGAACAGAAAAAGAAAGAAAAGAGAAAAGAAAGACACTTAAAAAAAACAAACAAGAAACAAAGTGGCGTTCACCCGCCCCGTTCGGATAGCGTCGAATGTTGCGCGATCGAACGCATGTTCTTCTGCAGCCACCGGGGTAACCGTAGTACGGTACTAATATCGGTATACAGTCCTACCTGGTACTGTATGTACCTACAGCTCGCTCGGTGGGAGGAAGAAGCATGTCGTCAACGATGCTTTTTCTTCGTCATTTGCATTGCGACTATTGTCCTAAGAACCGCGTGATAGGGGTAGTCATCTGTTAAGGAGCATAGTGTGCTCACAGCCTCAAAGGACGCACAAGCTCGGTCGGAGAAGACATATCAGGTTCCGATATCCGAAAGGAGGAGGTAGGATGTACTGATGTACGGAGTACTGTATGTACATGACTACTGTACATGCACAGTACAGCCCTAGCCCTGGTAGCACTCGACCTTTAGTCCGAGCGGTCTGGCTGTCAGTGAACTGTTTAGTCTGACACTTCAAACGTCTAGATCATGGAAGATCCATAATTGTGGTCTGTCGGCTTCGCATCTAGACAACCCTGGACTGGAACATGACCACTCCGGAGCCCGAATCTCTGGGTTACTCTTTTGTATGGCTGTGCTGTACAATACTAACACTGTACCTAAGGCATCATCGGTTGGTGGGAACCACTCCTACTACAAAAGGAGTCTTAAGTTACGTGCTACGACATCATGACTTCGAGGTTGGTTATACGAGACAACGAGGAATAACCCCGCTCAGCTCTGCCCTTCTCGACGTGTATTTCTTGGCATCATCACACCTCATTCGCAGTCAGTAGTAGTTCCTGTGGAATGGACGGCCGTGCTGTCGTGGTTGCACTCATCAGCCCTCGCCAAGAACCAGAAAACGCCCGCCCCGTCGCTCGTATCCACACGTGTTGATTCCTAAGGTTAAGATGTCGTCGCTTTCAGAACCCAAATGAGGTTAAACAGTTTACACTACGCGAACTGAACTCAGGGCTTTATTCTGGTTTGCCGTCGGGCATCCCCGGGGGCTCAGGTAAGAACCAAAAAGAGGAAGCAGACCAACGACGTACTAGTAGGTATGTACTGTGTATGTATCTAGCCCAGGTCTATCATGGCCGAATTCTCTTGGCACTGCTGACAGGCTTCAGTTCTTACCTTCAGCTCCCAGTAGGCTGAGAGTGGCTGGCGTCAGAATACACACCAAGTGTGCCATCACACATGCCTTGGGCCGTCATGGATGGCTTCGGAAAAGGACTTGACAACACAAACGCTCATTTTGAGGCACAGCTGTGCGACCTTCACAGCCGCATCTGACCAGGGCGTCTTGTCTTACCTTAGACCCTTCCTCCTGGATTTCATGCCGAGATGTCAACTAAGATCTTGACATGTTTATCTTTCTCGTTGATCCGGGCCTCGAATCCTTTTTCAACAATGTCTTCCATTCGAATCTTGCTGGTGATCATGGTTTGAGGGTTGAGCTTGCCTAAGGAAGGACGAATCAACACTCAGCGAGGGTGAATGGGATGGCAGGGATAGCACGCCACTCAAGCTTACCCGAGCTTATGGCTTCAATGACAGCTGGAAAGATCCCATCGGCAAATATTGCCGCTCCGATTACATGCTTCTCGTCTAGCACGATCGCGCTGGCGTCTACGCTCGGTTTTGCTTCCCAAAGCGACACAATCGTGACTGTTCCTCGGACCCGGATGCCCCGAAGAGCCGTATCCAAGCCGGCTTGCACGCCAGAGCATTCAAAGGCCACATCTGCGCCCGCGTTTCCGGTCATTGCTTGTACCATGGAGACGACATCTTCTGTCCGAGGATCAAGGACATGTGTGGCGCCCAATTTTTTCGCAAATTCTCGTCGTCGCGAGGAGACTTCCGCGACGATGATAGACTCTACTCCTCGGGCTAAAAGCACTTGAACCACAGCCAAACCAATAGGACCGCCTCCCACGACAAGAACCGTCCGAGCACCCTCAAGAGGGCTGCGATTTGCGGCATGCCACGCCACAGACAGCGGTTCAACAAGCGCTTGTATAGATCGCGTCAGCAAACTGCACCCGACTAGCGACAAGTAATGGAATTTCCCCCTCACCGCCGATATCCAAAGGGATGTTGTCCGGTAGCGGAATGGCAAGTTCTGCGTCAACTACGACATGGTCCGACAACCCCCCTGCATCGCCTTGAAAGTTCTCAGCCTGATGACAGCCGAAACAAACATTGGGAAAAGACCGAACCTACTACTGTACCCCACAAAGCCCAAATTGCGACAACAGTTCGGGGTTCCGCGCAAACAGGGAGGACAACTCCCGTCGTTCAAGTTGGGCCGAACAGCAACCCGATCTCCAACTTTGAGGTTCGCGACGACACCAGCAACCCCGGTCCCTACCTCCTCGACTGTGCCGCTAAACTCGTGGCCCAGGGTTGTTGGTAGCTGTCTCCCGGTGATCGCATGTGGCGTCAGGGGTACCAGGTGCGGCCCGCACGTGTACTCATGCAAATCTAAATGATGAAATCACACACAAGACCTGTGTCAACGACGATCACTCCAATTTGCCGTTGGCTGTGCCAAGTGTGCTCTTGTAAGTAGTAGGATTTGACTACTCACCACTTCCGCAGATCCCTACAAACGCAGGTCGGATCTCAATAAACAGGTCAGGCCCGTGGCATCCAAAGAAGGCATAGATGAGGAATAGCGGTGTACATACCTTGACCTGTCCCTCTCCACAAACCGGCTCTTCGATCTGGTCGACTCGGATGTCTCCAGCTCCGTAGAAGCGGACTGCTCTCATGGTGAAGGACAGTATATTTCAGGGTTTGAAGGTAGAGAGGTCTGCTGCTTATGCTCAAAAGATCAACTCTGCAGTGCGTAAGGAATTCTGGACTCAAAAAAAAAAAAAAAAAAAAAAGGTAACGAACAGGACTATTCATTCCCTATGCATATATATGGCCCTGTATTCTGCTTTGGAGGGGAGTTGCAAAATGCGGGGTAAGGGAGGAGAAAAGAGGAGTCAAAGGAGGAGAAGAGGTCAGTCACTCGGGACTGGAACCAAGCTCTTGCTGATGCATTGATAAGGTAAGAAGAGGAGGAAGTAGAAGAGGGGGAAGGAGTAGCAGTACGACCTTGAGATGGGCGGGTGATCAGTCAATCCCGTTAACATAACTTATGTACGGTACGGAGTACCTATAAGAAATGCGAAGTATAGTGTTTGTGCATGTTACACAAAGTACACAGAGCCGTCGCCCCAATGCACCAGCCGTTTATTTGCTATGCAAGGGAAGACCCAGAACAAGGGGACATTGCAGTTCGATAATGGAAGGAAAAAAAGGGATACCTCGTTAAAGTCGTCATGATGCTACCAAAAGTACTTCGTACTGTTTACGTCGAATGTATAGAACATCGTTCTTGCAGGGTCATGCAAATTTCTTCGGAAGATATGATGAAATGAAATAACATTTTTTCTTTCGGGTTCGAAAAGGGGACTCGCTAAGTTCTTTCCCTCTCTTTGGGCGCGGGGGGAGGGACACAAGGTATACGTTATAGAAAATATTCTTTCACTTCTTTCCTTCGCAAAATGGACTGGACTGGACATATCGTGAACGTTTGGGATAACGGCATTTACCGAACGGTGGCACCCTTCAAGCTCTTGACGGTGCAGATGCCGCCGGAGGCGGTCTTCAGCAGGCCGAGGGCGGGCTTGCCCTCCTGGCCGTGGACGGCGGGGACGGCGGCGCTCTCGAAGGCGACCTCGAGGGTGTCGGTGGTGGTGAAGCCGGGCTGGAAGGTCTCCCAGACCTTCTTCTTGGGGTTGAGGACCTTCTCGGGCTCGCCCTCGGACCAGCCCTCAAAGGTGATGCGTTCACCGGCGGGGGCGTCGGCGGGCGGGGCGACGAGCTCGACGGGGCCGGCGTGGGAGTCCTCGCCCTCGGCGACACGGGGGGAGGCGGCCAGCACCATGGCGACGGACTTGATGCCGCGCATGGTCACGGGCTTGAGGTTGCAGACGGCGACGATCTTGCGGTTCTGCATCTCCTCCAGCGGGATCAGCCCGTTCAGCCCGGAGCACACCGTGCGCACCGTCTTGCCCGTCGCCTCGTCCAGGGAGGTGTTCTCGGTGCCCGGCGCGTCACCGCAGTCGATCGTCGACACGAACAGCGAGTCCGCGTTCGGGTGGTTGATCGCCCGCAGGATGTGGCCGACCCGCAGGTCGATGATGGACGGGGACGGGGGCGCGGCGGGCGCGGGCGCCGCCTTGGGCTGCTTGAGCTGCTTCTCCTTCTTCTCCTTCTTAGGCTTGCCGCCTTCGGGTTTGGCAGCAGCGGCGGCGGCGGCGGCGGCGGGAGTTTCGGTAGCAGCAGCAGCAGCAGCAGCGGGAGCCGAGTCGGCCTTCTGCTTCTTCTCGGCGGCAGGCTTACCCTGGCCGACGACGAGGGGCTTGCCCTCCGCGGCGCCGCCGGCGGCAGCGGCCGCGGCGGCGGCCTTCTCCTTCTTCTTGCGCTCCTTCTCGGCCTTAGGGTCGACGGGCTTGGGCACGAAGCGCACGTCGGTCACATCGATGGCGACCTTCTCCTCCTCGGGGATCTGCAGGGCGAACAGCGGGCTGTTCTGGACGAAGTCGACGTGGCGGACGATGTGGTGGTAGCCCTGCTCGCCGGTGCGTTCCTCGGGGGACCACTTCTCGACGAGCGGGGCGAGCAGAGCGTAGACGGCAATGTCGGCGACGGAGGGCTTAGCGCCCAGCAGCGTGGTGCGGGTGGCCAGGTGGGTGTTCAGCTGGCCCAAGATGTTGGCGACCACCGTCTGGTCGTCCTTGCCCTGGGCATGCTGCAGGCCCGAGATCGTGGCCAGCCATTGCTTGACGTCGGCCTCCTCGGTGACGGAAAACTTGGTGTGCGGGAAGATTTTCGGGGTCGCGGTCTGGAGGTCGGGCTCGGTGGCGTCCGGGGAGATGGCGGCCGGGTAGGACCGGTAGAGGAGGGAGAGGAGGGAGGATTCGGGCGCGGAGTTGATGGCCATGTTTGCGAAGGAGCGGATGGCGAGAGGGTGGTGGGAAGAAAAGAGAGGTGAAGAGGGTGTTGGAGAAAGTGGAAGAGGAGGAGACAGAGGAGGAGGGGCAGCGAATAATCTTGCCGTCGCCCAAGGAAGAGGAGCGAACCGCGGGGTTGTTCTGGCGACCCGCAGGAGGCTCACGGCCGCTTTGATGGAAGTCAACTTGCTTCACGAGAGCGATCCCAGTCTGAGGACGGGGATCGTAGGAAGTGGGGATTGGAATTGTTATGAGAGATTCAGCTGTGCTGTCAATTCTGCTGTGCGCGGGTAGAATCTCCTTTTTCTTTCCCCTTGTTCTTTGCAATCACAATTTTATGCATTTTGTTCACACACACACAGGATTAGTCATCATATACATCTACGATTTGTGCATCGACCTCAGCTCGTTCAACTTTAGACACGGGTCTAATGGTACAATTCCATTTTCTACAGCATGCTATTGCAGCTCTAAATCTTCACAGTATTAAGTAGATTGGATGAACAGGCGTTATGCTCATCGGAGGACAATCACACGGGCGAGGCGACACCCAGAGAAGGACCACGCATATCGAAGACAACATAGAAGGCCTTCAAGAAGACGTCACCCAAAATCTGGAGCGACGCGCCCGAGTTTGATTGAATACCACCATAGCAAACTAAGAAGAGTCGTTAATCGAGTATTACTTGGTTATGTCTTTAGGTAGAAAGTACTCACGAGCTTGTCCAGTAGTGGTGTTGGTGCCAACCTTCGAGAACTGAATCAGGTTTCCAGGAACCGTGGCCAAGTGCTCCGAACCGATGGCAATTGAGAAGCTGGGAAGAGTGGTGTTACAAGGAAAAATGTAACCTCCAGCACTGCTCACATACACGGCGCTGGGCACGTCGGCGTAGTAAGCATCCACAACTTGCTGGTCCATCAACATAAGAGAAGTGCCGGTATCAGCAATCGCCGTCTGCGTGTTGTTGATCGTCTGGATGGAGCCATTGCCCACTGCAAACTCGGCGGTATCAAACTGCCAGTATCCGTTGGAGCTATCCACGCTGACGTTGGCCATGGTGCCCTGGTATTTGCTCGAATCAATCAGACCGAAGCCATACTCGCCAACGCCATCACTCTTGATGGCAGAAGTAAAGACAGGCTCGTCGAGATTAGGCGCAGCATTGGCGAAGAAGGTGTTCTGCGCTTGGGGTTCGATGCTGTTGATGGACGAGAATCCCAGACCAACCAGGCCGTTCGAGTTTGTGTCTTCGATGAAGGACTGGGAGACCTCAGTCGGGATCCCGATGGCTTGGTTCTTGACGATTGCGCCGCCGATGTTGACTGTGTCAGTTCCGACAGGACCAGCGGCGAACGAGTTATCACCGTAGGAGACATTGAAAGTTGCGCCGGGCATATCCTTGAACGTGGTCGAGTTGGCGGGGTTGTACTGGGTATGACCATCAAGGGTCTTGTTGAGACGAGTGTCCAGGACCCAGCTATTACCGAACTCTTGTCAGTATCCCAATCAATTCATTTCTGTACCTGGTGCTTCTTACAAGTCCGCTGAGCCTGTGTCGAAGGTCACGACGATCTTCTGGCCACCAATTTCAACAGGCGAAACAAATTCGGCATCGCTTTCGACAGAGGTTGCGCTGACGGCACCGACCTGGTCTGGCTCGGCACTGTTATCGCTAGCAGCGACGACGTTGTGCTTGACAGTGGTGACGGGGGCGAAGTCCTCCAGCTCGATGTTGAGGTTGCTGGGAACAATGCCAAACTTGCGATACGCCTTTCGCAGCGCCGAGGGACCATACAACTCGCCCTCTCCACGACGAACCCGACTGACCTTGTAAGATCTTCCCTTATGCTGAGTGCGACCCGAAGTCGGCAAAGAAACAACGCTGTAACTAAAGAACAAAAACAAGAAGAGAGAGTGGAGGAGCTGCATGATTGTAGCTCAGTTGGAATATGTGGATTAGTCTGTTAAAGAGTGAACATCCAAGTCAAGGAGGGTCTAGAGACGAAACACAACACAAAAACAAAGAGCGCAATGATTAGTAGTCTTTTGAATGAAAGTGAGACTCCTTTCCTGAAGGAACAGTGCGCAGTTTATAGGGGAGGGTAAAGTATGGGGGCCGAGTCCTGACTGAGCCAACAACAACAAGAATCACCACAATATGGACAAGAAGGATGGAAGAGGAGTGTAAGCACCAGTGATCCTCTACCAATTGACGAGAGAAGTCAAAAGTAAGAATTGAAGAATGAAAAAGAAGAAGGGCTATCTTTCCACCACGAAAGGAAAAGATAGCAGAAGAGAAGTGAATGAACGAGCTACAATTGTCAATTGCAGCAGGAAGAGAACGAAACACACGCAGTCTATAAAAGTAGGACAAAAAGAGGTGCAAACCAGAACGAAGAAAGTCGAGGATTTGAATATCACTCGAGAAAATCTCCAAGCCCTACTATCTACGCCCAGAAAAGTCCAAGAACCCAAGAGTCGAGAACTGACGCATGGTGCTTAGGAAATGGGGTTCACTGGAGCGTGGCATTGTTCCAACTAAATGTGAGGTAGGCTGGTCTTAACCCAATATTGCAAGAGTTGGACGACGAATCCACCGAGGAAGAGCCAAATATGGGCCAATCCGAGAGGGTTGCCCCCTGTTAGCAAAAGAATATCAACGCAACAGCGCATCAGCGCATCCATGGGTGCCAAAAGCCGAGAAAGACTGATCAGCTTGACAGGCGCCTGGGAGGGGGCACTGGCGAATAGTCAGCTCATGGCCAGGACATTTCCGCCACTTCCTCCAGGCACCGGTGCACTGAAACCGCCAGCCGCTCGACTCCCGAGTTGGGGCCCAATCAGCTGTGGCCAATCCTGAAACAATCTTACCCCTCTTTGAACTTTGAAGCAGGCCCAGCGATTGAAGTGTTACAGATTTCTGAAGGCTCGACACACCAAGCTACTTTCTCTCTAGTAAATAGTCGACTAGTTGTAATGACCTTCTGTCGAATTGTCAATGGCACGGTCCAGCCGGCAGATGATGGGTTCTGCACAAACTTGGATACTATAGCTAGTGCTGCTATCTGTTTTGCTATTGTTAATATATCGGTGGACTCCGGCCTAGACTCGAGAGAAGGGCAAGTTTTCGTCGACCGGTCTATCCGACCTCAGGCCGCGTAGACAGACGCCTCCCGCGATCGCAAGTAGCCTAGCCCATCATTCATCATGGATGACCGAGGCAGTCCCAAAATTTGGCCCGGAAAAGGGAAGAAAAGCAGAGAAAAGGGTAAAGAAAATAGGCTCGCAACTCAGGAGACACCACCGGAAATACGGTGAGCTTGGCTAAATACCACCGGGCGTTTAGCAACGACATCGCGGTCGTTGGTCGGGCACTAGATTACACAATCTTTCGGCAAAGATTCGGCAGAGTCGAGATCCTCAGCAAGGGTCTCTCCGGATTGCCCGAGTTATGAAGGCTATTTTAAGGACGTTATTCCATGTGTCGACCTCGGGCAGTTGGTGGAGCGGGTCCGATTTGCTTCATAATTTCCAAGTCTCAAACAGAGCCAAGCGAGGCCAAGTCAACGGCGAAATTCGAGGGGTCAAAAGTGGTCAACTAAGTGTCAGTTCCAATATGTCAAAGGGGCTTGGGGCAGAGAAGGGACTTGACGGACATTTTAAATCCTCAATTGTTTTGACATGATCAACATTATTCAGACCCCAAAGTTGACTGGGGGGGCGAAGTGAGCACTAAAGAGGATGATGGCTCGTGTGAGCATTGCATCCTTGAAGCTCATTTAGACTAATTCTACTTCGACCGTTCTGCCCCCGAGCTATAGATCGCCCCCCAAATCCCCAAGGCGAACTCCTGGAGAGCATAAAATTAGGAGGAGTCATACTTTGTTCGTAAACAAGTGATCAAGGTGCCTTCGAAATAATCTGGTATCAAGAATAACTGCATCTATGCCCAAACGCCCAAGAATGATATCAAATCATGTGAATCCCCTTACATGCTGTCCCAAATGCACCGCGCTGATAGACATGAAAGAAAAGAGACAGTACTTTTATTCGACCGTGTCCTCCGGCAGGACATCGTCCGGCTCCTCCCCAATAAACTGCGCGACCGAACGCACAACCTGCTTGATTGCCTTTGAAGCTGGGCTGTCCGGGAAATTATCCACAAAGCTCTCGCCGTAGTCGCACGCCATGCCTACTCGAGGGTCGAGCGGTACAGCGCCCAGGAAAGGGATACCCATCTTCTTGGCAAGACGTTTTCCGCCCCCAGTGGTAGCTCGGAAGATTTGCGATTTTGTGTTGCAATTTCCACAAACGAAGCCCGACATGTTCTCGACCAACCCCAGAATGCGAATTCCAGCCTTGCGACAGAAGTCGATTTCCTTCCGCACGTCCAACAAAGAGACCTCCTGGGGGGTAGTGACCACCACCGCACCGTCGACACCAGAGTCTTTCAACAGCGAGTTGACGGACAAGTGCTCATCTGATGTTCCGGGAGGCGTATCGATGATCAAGTAGTCCATCTCTCCCCAGTCTACATCTTTCAAGAACTGCTTGATGAGTCCATTCTTCTTAGGCCCTCTCCAGATTACCGCATCGTCCCGGTTGGGCAGCATGAACTGTACACTCATCGCGGCCAGATTATCCGTGACCCACACGGGGCTCCAGCCTGCGTTGCTCACATGGATGGTCTCCGCCTCGACGCCCATCATTTTGGGGATGGACGGCCCGCAAATGTCTGTGTCCATGATGCCCACAGTCGAATCGGGGTTCGCAGCAAACGCGTGAGCGAGTAGGGAGGTAAATGTTGATTTACCCACGCCACCTTTACCGGACAATACGAGAATCTTATGCCGTATTTGCGATAGCCGTTCGGTGATAATGGGAATGTCGGGATCGGGGCCCTTGGGAGCGGAGGCGCAGATCTGTTGATTCGGACAGCCAGCACAAGCATCGCCTTGACCAGCTTGTTCGGATTCAGGACCAGGGCAGTGCTCTACGAGCAGAGGAATAATCAGTGTCATGTACGTTGCACTCGGCGCAAAACAGAAACCAACCTGGCTCGGGAGCGACAAGATTCGGTGCCATCTTGGAAGGCGCTTCGAAGTAAGCCGTTGTCGGCTCCTCGAGAGAAGGTGCCATTCTGATGGTTGTTCTCCAATTATCCTCTTCTTCTTTATTTGAATAATGAAAAGTGATCAGGAAGAATCAAACAGGGTATTGATTGACAGCAAGAAGTGTTGCTGAAGGAAAAGTGGCGGGGATCGATGACTGCGGGAAGTTGCTTGATAATCAGTACTTATCGGAGGGATGACAAACCTTCCCGTGGCGATTGGTGCGGGGCTGCTGCCGCCTTCAGATCTCAGCGGTGTCGGACTGGATGCAGTGATAAGATTGATACGAGAAGGCACATCTAACGTTCTTGTATGAGTCTATCTGTGCATAAATCAATATGTACGCATCTCTTCAGTGGTATAAATTGGTGGTAGGTCATGTCCTATGATTCAAGACGTGGTTGGGATAAATCTTCGCTGGCTGCAGCATGGAGCCATGACTACTCCGTACGGTGTCACACAAATCTTTTAGGAGGTCAGGTCATCGCCGTCCTAGAATGCAGGTTTGAATCTACTTATGAGTATTGCTAGTGGGCTTGTTGCTTCGACAAATCGTTTCAAGCCTGCCATTTGATTTTGCGAAGATCAAAATCCATGAAGGATTGCATGTTTGCTCTATCGAGCTAGCCTCCTACATGTAATCCAAATAGGCCCAGTTCCTGAGATCCCTAGGATCAGATGAGGGGCATGTCGACTGGGGTATCGACCAGGAATGCCATGTCAGAACCCTAACCCTCTCACAGGGGCCAAGAGGCCATTATGCTATCACAATTCTTGGGTACAAGCCTGGCGACTCCATAGTGTATGGACTTAATTTAAAACAAATGCGTCTAGCCTATGAATCACAAGAGATTCCAGGCATAGCTCGTCTCCATCGATTCTCATCTCAGCGTGAGAGTGCTCAGGTCCCTATCAAAAGTAAAGAAATCCTGTAAAGCTTGCATAACTAGGTACATTAGGTAAAACATAGCTTCTGCAGCTTCATCTCTCACGGTGACACTAGAGCCTTTATCGAGGCTTAGCGAGAGGAGAAGTGTCCATTCAAGCACAGAGGATGAGAGCACCGCAGTTACCGCCCACAAGAATTAATATATTAGTCTTTGTGATGCCGGTTAATGCAATGCCACTATTCAGGGAGGTCAATGACTGGACCCTTCTGTTATGCATCCGATTCCAGGCTTTCTTCCTCATTCCGACCCGTGCTGTCTGAATCCCGTCCAGACCCTGATGAGGGTCATGATTGGTGTTAGACTAACAATTCCAGCCTATCCGTCCCATTGATGCTTCCCTTTCCCCAGTGCATTGGGATCCACCTCAAGCCATAACCGAAGACAGGCCATGGGGGAATCGGGGAAGGAGGCATGGCTAGTGACCCTAGGTGCTTTGTCTCACTCCCAACAATTTTTTGGCGTTGTGATTCTAGATTAACCATAAATAGGCAGAACTGGCCTTTGTTCCACCTACTTTTTCTTTTCTTCTAACTTCCTTCCCTGACAATCACTGCAGTTTTCAGAAATTAGCATTCGAAATTGCTGGAAGTGGCTGGTTGCTGGCTCGGATGAGGTCAGACCAATCATTGCCTTCCCGCCAGTTGATTTTCCCCCACTGTCACGGCCACTGTCACATGCTTCTGGTTCTTCTGTTCTTCCTCCTTCCATTCATTCTCTTGTCTTTCCCACTGCATCTGCCGGGTACAACTCAACAATTTTCCTAAACTCATTTCAACAATGGATCGTGGCCTCTCAACAGGCTCTAACCTGGGTGAGACTGGGCTTCGCGAGAGGATTACAATGGCCTCTCAGCCCGACTCAATTGCAAACGCCGAGGCTCTCACTGCTACTGGCGAGGTCGAGGTTAAGGATGATGCACAGAAGGACAAGAAGACCTTCGGCCGCACCCCTGGTGGTACAGGTTCGTGGCACTTAGCCCCCAGTCTAGCTTGAAATCTCTTGATTATCTGCATCCCACTAGCAGAGGACTGACCTCATTTGACAATGTAACAGTATTCACGGTGCCTCAAACACATGACATGGTCTCTCAACTCCTGTCTCCATCTGAGCCTAAAAACCTTTCCGATATTATTGTTCTGATTATTTTGGGTGCCCATATTCTCTTATTATGGCAACTCCCCCAAGGTGCAAAAGTCCCAGTGTTTGCTGCCGTCTATCTCTTTTGGCGGGCGGCATACAACATTGGGATTGGATGGCTTCTGCACAATCAATCTCACCACAACACCCTTGTTCGCTGGGCGGAGCAGACCAAGATCTTTGTGAACCCATCCACAAACCAGAACCCCCATCCTAACCTGTATAAACTAATCAAGCGCGAACTGGAGACCAAGGTCCCTGTCGATTATTCCTTTGATGAGGCTCCACTTGAGTACAACACTTGGCTCGTCTTTCGTCGCCTCGTCGATCTTATTCTCATGTGTGACTTCACATCATACTGTCTGTTTGCCATAGCATGTAGCCATCACCCCGTTGATGAGGGCGTGCTGATGACTATTGTGCGCTGGTCGTCTGGTGTTGCTTTGGTGCTGTTCAACCTGTGGGTTAAACTCGATGCTCATCGCGTGGTGAAAGACTTTGCATGGTATTGGGGAGACTTTTTCTTTCTCATTGACCAAGAGTTGACGTTCGACGGTGTCTTCGAGATGGCTCCCCATCCGATGTACTCGGTCGGCTACGCCGGATACTACGGCATCTCGCTGATGGCAGCAAGCTACAAAGTGCTGTTCATTTCCATTCTCGCCCATGCAGCACAATTTGCGTTCTTGGTTTTCGTCGAGAACCCGCATATCGACAAGACGTACAATCCTCCTCCTCCGCGCAAGCGTGTGACGGAGCAAGATTCTGTATCCACATCTTCTCAGGCCAGCGAGCCTCCTTCGTCACCGGTTGATGAACAACTGCCCCACGCGACAAACCACCCAACAAGCAACCCTCCTCCATCGGTCCACAATTTACTAGGGTTCCACAACCTGGACCTGCATCGGATAACAGATAGTTCTTCTTTGCTGGTCCAGTTCCTCGTATTCGCCCTGACTGTCTTGACGCCATCTACACCTCGCTATCAATTCATTTTCGTGGCCAATGCAGCAATCTGGAGACTATGGTTTTCCATCGGTATCGGATACCTCCTCATTCGTCAATCAAACTGTAAATCGTGGACTCGGCACTTTGTCAAGTATGGCGAGACCCCTCATGAAGCCTGGAATCAGTGGAAGGGCACGTACCATTTGAGTATGATCATGTGCTACGCGAGCTTCATTGCTGCTGCTTGGAAGATGTACACATTTCCTGCTGACTGGGGCTATGGCCTCGTCTTGCTCCGGCATGTTCTGGGGGTAGGGCTTATCTGCCTGCAGACATGGACATCGGTCAGCATCTACGAATCTCTGGGCGAGTTCGGCTGGTTCTACGGTGATTTCTTCTTCCAAGGATCTCACAAATTGACGTACAATGGTATCTATCGCTTCCTGAACAATCCCGAACGTGTTCTGGGTTTGGCAGGGGTCTGGGGTGCTGTTCTGATCACAAGTAGCGGAGCAGTCATCTTCCTCGCGTTAATAAGTCACGTTCTAAGCATGGCTTTCATCCAGTTTGTGGAGCGTCCGCATATGCAGAAGCTCTATGGCCAGGGCTTGCGACAAGATGCGGGGCTTGTTAAGAGCCTCAAACGATCCCTGCCCCCTTCGCTCCGCCAACTGCATGGTAGCGTTGATAAGATCGTGGACGAATCATTTGAGTTCATTGAAGAGCTAATCGATACGGCGCGCCCTAAGCTTGCCGCCGGTGTCAACACGTTTGTGCAGGACACAACTGCCCTGTTCCAGACATATCCTGCTCGTGTTACCATCTCTCGCATTGATGAAGATCTTGCTGGTTATGACTCGCGGGACTACTCCTTGGTGATTGAGGGCATTGAATCTTCTTCAGTCGACAAGATTGATCTGTGTAACGGCAGAGAAGATTCAAGACATTCAGTTTTTGAGTATGGTGCACCGATCAAGGTCCGGTGGACGGCACCTTTAAACCACAGCAAGAAAGATTGGATTGGTCTTTACCGCGTCACTGACAATATCTCAAGAGAGATCACGCGGGTTTCTTCTCAAGGCAGATGGATCGCTACAAATGCCGGCGTCTACGATAACCAAACCTGTGAAAAAGGCATCGTGACGAGTGATGTGAAAGTATCGGCCTCTCAGCGCCCAGATGGAGAGACAGACGATATCTTGACTGGGGAAGTCGTTTTTACCGGCGACAAGCTCTTCTGGACTCAGGGAGCCTTTGAGTTCCGCTATCACCATAACGGCAAGCACAATGTCATGGCGATCTCGCGTCCTTTCGAGATTCGTACCGCACGGTTCGACGAGGAGGAATTCGTGGAGAGTAGTCAGGACGATCTCCAGGTATCCGTTGAGCTGAAGCTATTGCCTGTGATCCGCAACTGCTTGGACCAGGATCCCGAAATTGCACCCGAAACAGTGGAAGAACAATTTGGCAGCCAAGTGGAACGAAACGGCAAGTATGCCAAAAGAGTTGTATTCGCTGTGCACCAAATGTGAGCACCTCACCGGTATTCTTCATTGTTGCCACACTAACACTGCTCTTCTAGGTTCGGGGTGGAATTTGCGCCCGAGGTCGTTCGAGCTGATGGGACTGTCCGCAACCTTGCGTGGAGGATCTGCAATGCAAAGCGAGTGTTGGTAAGTATTTCTACCGAGTCACAGCCTATTGGAGATCAGAGGAGAGAGCCTGACATGCGATCGAATGCAGGCTCCCTACAGCATGACGAGCAACGGCACCTCCACTCCTAGTGAAAGACTAGAGAAGGCAGAGATCGTGGCATGATTTCATCTCAACGCACAGTAGCTCATATACATCTTCGAATCAACCTGCCGGGGGTCTGCTGAACGACAATGGTCGATTATTGCAATTGGACATGTCAACTCACACCCCCTCCATAGTCCGTTTAAAAACAATACACGAAAACTGAATAAGGGCAGGCAAGTACGCACTGTCAAACTAACCTCGAGAAGCTTACAGTCCGTCATGGTCGAAGCGAGTTTTTTCTGCAAGATGACGCTTATCCTCGGCCGACTAGTTCTACATGTACATATGCTTTTAAGCTATACACATACGTATTATGGAATGATGTTTCTCCAAAACTCTTCTTTTCATTTAGATATTACAGAAGGACGAGGCCAAGAGAAGAAAGGGCACGAAGGGCAGAAGGATGAAGGGGGAAGATCGTCGAATGTCCATCAGGCATTGGTGAAATTTTGTCTCATGGCCGTGAAGGCTCTGAAGTAGCAAATACGTAGATATGCAAACATCTTCTGAACGACGACGATCGAGTGAGTGGTGGCAAGGAGGGGAAGGAAGCAAGACCCGTCAATGAAATTGACAGCAAAGCAAAGCATCTGACCGAAATGGTGAAGACGGGGAGCAAATCATGCAGAGAAATCAACAGAGGCTGGTCATATCCCATGCTATCTACGCCTAGCACTATCCGACACACACCACAAGAGTATCGAGCCTTGCTTTAAGAATCGATCTGTAACCAGATATTGTCAGCACAACCGCTCTAAATATCCAGCAGATGATGTCTACATCACAAAAGAACGAAGTAGAATAGTAATCAGCCAAGCCGGGTAAATTCATCCCTTCCCCTGCCAACCCCGACCCCCCAACTCGCCGTCCAAAACGAACTTCGAGCCAGAAGGAAGGCATTGACACAAGTCAAGCGTAGCGAAATCGAACCCACGAAGGATCCCACAAGCCCACAGGGGGTGAAATGTGCCAAGTAAAAAACAAATGACGGGACTCCACTCTCTCGAGTGCTCCACAACCTTCCTCCCTGATGAAGGGAAAAATCCGAAGATCGATGCCCCCAAGAGGTCCAGTATAAGGGAGATGAGAAGAAGTGGCATCAGTTTGTCCACCTGTGATGCACATTTGCTCGATGCAGGGTGTTGTGAGAGTTATCAGGGAGAGATCTCGCGCGGCTCGAGGGGCGGTTCTCCACGAGGGGAGATCATTGAATGGATTGACTTGTTGTCATCATAGACATGGTGTTGTGGGTTGTGTGCATGGATATGAAAGGGATGATTGGTCTTACCTTCTATAGGTGGTATGGTAATGCGGTGTCTGGTGTTATTGCTACAGTCCCTAGAAAGTCTTTGCAGCTGTTAGCATGCTGGCTTCGTCTTCGATGAGTGAAGCAATGTTTGGGATGATGATTGGTATCAGGAGTTTTTGGTAAGGTATTTGGTTATCTTCAAAAATTTTGCAGAAGCAGAACTGAAAATAAATTTTTCTCATCATGAAAAGGCAGACCGAGCTGTGGACTCGATGTGCGAGGGCAGGGAGAGATTGAGGTGGGAAGGCTGATATACCAATTCATCTACAACGGCGCTGGGTATTCCACACTCCTCATGTCATGACTGAGTTTGTGTGATCCTATCTTTGGTGAACATTAGCAAATCGTCCACTGTAGTACGATGACTGAGAATGAAGCAAGAGTTGAAATTGAGGTCAGATGGTGATGCATGTTTGTTCGAGGCCCATGTTTAGGTCGCCAGAACTTCGATTTTTTGGATCGCTTTCATCATGCAAGAGATGCTTGATTGGATTGTGGAAGAATATATACTCACAGTTTACAGGTCAGTTTCCAGCATCGTGTTCGAAAGACGACGCATCAAGCTTTGCTTCGCATTTGAAGAGCTTGAGCTGTCAAATTCACAACACTCATTGTGTTGTGGGGGAGAGAGAAGGAAGAGAAGGGAAAAGAAAGCGCGAAGCGAAAAGCCGAAGAAAAACCCACGAGGGGGAAAAAAAAGGCGCCGAGCTTCCGCGATCCCACCCATGCAAACCATGCAAACCCTTCTCAAAAATGGATGTAGCTTTGCGGGCAGTTCGACCGCCAGCTATCGGATCGCTTTATCAACTCCCCCAATTATTATCTGCCCCTTCCTCCGCTGCTTTTCCTCCGATCACTTGTTGGAATTGATCGCAGGGATGCAAAGACATGTGTAATGACTGACAGACGAAGAATTAATGGGCCGCCTAGCGGCACGAGGCCTGCGGTTTTCGCCTCCTCTCTCAAATCCGCCTCCGGCGCTGCCACAGAAAGACCTCGCCGTCATAGACAACCAAATGAGTTGCGCAAGATCTGTAAGAGCTTCCTTTCTTCTCACAGGCCCGTGAACAGGGAACTAACCTGTCATCTAGTCCTTAAGACGGGATTGATCCCTTCGGCTTCCGGCTCCGCATACCTCGAATATGAACCATCTGCCTCACTCGCTGCAGCTCGGTCCTCCCCTCAGTCCCTGATCCCTCCTTCCTCGGCCTTGAAGCTCGCGTGCACTGTTCATGGACCGAAGCCTCTTCCCCGGTCGGCGACCTTCTCGCCAAATCTCGTTCTTACTACCCACGTCAAATATGCGCCATTCGCCGCCCGCCAACGGAAGGGCCACATTCGGGATGCCAGCGAACGTGACCTGGGCGTTCACCTCGAGACTGCGCTCCGAGGCGTGATTGTCGCGGAACGGTGGCCGAAGAGTGGCCTGGATATTACGATTACAATCCTCGAGGCCGAAGATGACCGGTGGTGGGGGGATGCACCCGACTCGCACGACGCTCCGTGGGGCATGATGAATGTCCTGGCCGGGTGTATCACCGCGGCATCCGCAGCCATTGCGGACGCCCGAATCGACTGCCTGGATCTCGTGGCTGGAGGCGTGGCTGCTATCGTCTCGGACGACGAGGCTGCCGAAGAAGGGAACTCGTCGACGCCTAAGTTGATGCTGGATACGGATCCGGCCGAGCACAAGTCCATCCTGTCGGCGTGTGTGGTCGCTTACATGCCTGCGCGGGACGAGATCACTGAGATCTGGCTCAAGGGCGATCACTCCAAGGCTTCCTTGGGGGTGGATGACAGCAGTTTGGGCCATGAAGCTTTGATTGACGGTGCGGTCAACGCAGCGCGCGGCGCTCATACGGTGCTTGTGGAAGCAGTCAGGGAGTCGGCTGAGCGATACGCCGGATTGTCGACCAGTGACTCATGATGAAGAGCCAGGAGCGTTAATGAAATATAAGAAAAAGTAATGCCTTGCTATCTGCCCTTGATACAATATATCCTTCCTAGTTTTCCCTTTTAGCATGAAATGCATACGCTTTCAGTCGCTGTTTGCTTCCATTGGGTATCAGCAGAAATATTTCATAGTGTAGACCAAATGCATCTTGCCGTTCGTTAGATGCCTGGGCCAACAATATCACTTCCTCTCGATTCACAGCCTACTACCTCAACATAAACACAACACAACACACAGCAAATTTATTTTGAGAAGCCCACACCTTCCTCCACCTTCACACACCCTTCTCTTAATAGCCTTCATGTCCATCAACCTGAACGCGTCCGTCCTCTCCCACTAAACAACTACTTCTCTGCTCCAGCATCTCAGCAACCAACCGCACCTCTCTCCACCTCGAACCCACCTACACATAGCTTCTTTACTCTTATCCACTCCCCAGACCAGATCATACACCGCATCCTCTTCAAAAGACCCCGTCAGACAAGACTATGCCCGATCTTAAACGCACCCACGAGGCCGACGTCCTCCTCCTCTACGTGATACTCTTGAACGCAGACTCTGAGACCGTGAGTATTATCCTCACCTCACTCCCCATCAACCAACATATTTCAACCTACTATCTTTCTTCTGCCAACGCGTTTCTCTATCCAAGCTACGGCGCAGTAGGAAGTACACCATCAAGCGACCAACCTCACATTCCCTCATCCTTTCTGAGTTCCTCACTTTTCCCCTCTCACAACAACTCCAAGCCTATTTCTTACGGAATGCTAACAAGTACTCTCAACTCATAGATCAACTGGCCCGCCGTCGCCGAAGCAACTGGCATAACGCAGTCCGCCGCCCGGCTGAAATGGTACCGCCTTAAACAGGAGCTCGATCTGAAGATACAGGCGGGTGGGTTTGATTACAAGGATATGCGGGTTGCTGAGGCTCAGAGTGATGGCGGGAATGATGTAGAGGGATCTTCGATGAAGGTTATCAGTACCCCTGTCGCTACCGCTGCTACTATTGCTGTTGCTGGAGGAGAAGAATCTCAACCGCACGCAAAGCAGAACGGACAACAGCACTCACAATTACAGGAAGAGAAAAAGAAGAAGGAGAAGAGGCCCCCGAAGACTTTTCAAGATGTGGAGTCGGTCTTGTTCTCGGATTCGTCCTCTGCGGGGTCTGATGGGGACGTTGATGAGGACGATTGGGTTGATGGGACCCGTGGTGGGCGGAGGAAGAGTTTTGTGTTTTATACTGGGGATCTAGAGGGAATTTCGGGAGAGACCACGGGCAATCTTGTTGAGGTTCTCGCGAGCAAGAGGCGGGAGTTGAGGATGATGGCGTCGCAGGAGAGGGTGTCGTGTTGGTCGTCGGATTCGTCGTTGGTGGAGGTGGCGAGATTGTTTTACGGCTCGCTGGGAGATGATTTTGCTTTCTACTCTGACGAGGATGATAGGGGTAATGGCGGGGTTCAGGAGGGAGGAAAGGCTGGGGATTGTGCTGCTACTTAGGGAGATAAAACTGATGAGGTGAAGGAGATTGTGGAGTGAGATGCTCTTTTTACTTGGCAGTTGAAATGCATTCAGTCCTGCTGTGTGATATTTCACACCGAATCTCTAGGAGCGATCGTCATCAAGTGAGCAAACGGACAGCTAGATGACTCTATCAACCCTCAGTAGTATGTGAGCATTGCCATGTTCTCTGAATGGATCGCCAGGTTGACCTAAAGATAAAGAACAGGTGCCGATCAAAGATCTTCACCAGCAGCACGTCGAATCGCGGCACTCAAGCCCTCAGGCTGACTGTAAAACGGACTATGAGACGCATCAAGAGTCTCTGTCTCAAACCCATAGCCTTTCGCCGTCCCCTCGACCATCATCCTCTGCACCGCGATTGGGATAGCCGCATCTCGAAGACAATATAGATAGGTACAGGGGACCCGCTTCCACGCCGCATAGGTGCAGGGACTATGGAAAGTCTGGTAGCTGTGGGGTCTCAGAGCCGCTACCGCGCTTGCAGTTCGTTGCTCATCGCAGTCATTGTAGAATACCTGGTCCGGAGTGGCTGGACGGACCTCGAGTCGGTCCTCCGACACCATGAACCAAGGGAGATCATCCCCGCCAAAAGCGCTGATCAGGGACTGTCCCTCGGCGATGACAAACGAGCAGCAGAAGAACAGACGGGAGACCCCTCCTCTCAGCCCTTTCTCGTGGCGGGTCTTGCTGTCCAATCCCCGAATCGCCTCGTTCGCTGGCAGACCCCCGTAGGAATGCACGACCAGCAGCACCTGACGGCCGTCCCCAATTGCGTCTTCAATCTGAGCACGAATCAGCGCGACGTCAGCTTCGAAATCGAGGTAATGCTCGGGCGGGTTGACCGAAGGTAGGTGAATCTTCTGCGTGGTGTAGTTGGCCGCCTCGAGTTTCTGGACAACTAGATTGAAGCATTCCGGACTATGCCATGCACCTGGAACGAATAGGATTGTTGTAGAGTCAGACATTCTGGAAACGAGTAGGCGATGTTGTTCAGCACTTACTGCCCTGATGGTTCTACCCTCGATGGTCGAGAGAGATGTCGAGGTTATATGTAGTCATGATGTTCAGTTTATTTACTTGATTTGGAGAAAACTGCTCACTGCAGACAACTAACTACCTTGGGAAGGGTTTCTGCAGCAAACCGAATCAGTTTCCTTTCCTGATTCAGGTGCGACTCGCCAGACCGCCGCTTCTTGCTCACTTGAGCGGCCCGGCGTGTGGGTTGCGCACAAAAGTGCGTGCCCTGAATGATCCTATAGATGATGATATCTGTAAAACTCCAGTACAGAATCTGCTACAGGCATTCGCTCAAGTATTAAAAGCCGTTGATATATTGCCATTGAACAAAGGAAGAGGGAAATCCTCTGCGCTAATTATGCAAGCAGTTGCAGGATTACATTCCTCTATTATAATGTAATGCACAAACGAGCCACACGCGGATTTCCACTGGTGATAGACATTACAGTGTCTGTTTGGTGGCACAAAGAAAAGATTGAGTGGATGAGAATGTTTCTGATCGGTGCACATATACATCTAATCACGCGAGGTACTATCTTTGTAAATAATTAGTAGTGGTTAAGGTACCATGCCACAAAAGGTTGATATGCCAACAGGTGTTGTTCTGTCACCTATTCTTAGAACTTCCGGACTGCGAGAAGCGAGAGTGAAGAACAGTAAATACTGATTGCACCATACCCAAAAGATCTTTCGGGAAGGGAACAAACATGTGGGGAATAGAGGAAAAGAAAGAAACACGTGGGATTCGGGCATTATTAAGAAGTAAGACCGCAAACAGGCAGACGCCACACCATGCAAAAGTTATACATATTTATATACACATAGTAACGTACACAGTTTACGGAGTACCGCTTCATTATTTCATTCCCTGGTGGCTGAATGTATGTACTGTACAGTTCGGCTGTCTCTCCAAGCGAGGAGTTCTTTCCGGGCCTGACCGCCGGGAGCCTAAGGATGAGACTAACCCGGAGAAGGTTCTTAGTCGATGTCCCGAGGGAGATCTAGCCCACTGTCTACTGCCTAAATTACGTACTACCCTACTACTGACTCGACTCACTCACTCGACAGTACGGATACTTTGACAATATTTTTCCTACTGCCTGAGCATTGAGCATCCCTATCAAGGGTTTGAGCAAGATGTGGTCTGCGAGGAATCCTCATCCGCAAGTGATTCGGCTCCTGTTCAGCTCCTCCATTCTGGACTGGAACTTTGTACGCCCAGCCACGCTGGTCCAGAGCCCCGTATTCGCCAGTTTCTCGCTCAACGCCGAACTTTCAAGATCTGGCAGCAGTTCAGGCAGGCCCAGGCTGGCGGGTCAAACCCAGGCTGGTCCCAATGAAACTCAGCCCGATACGAGACCGTTGTGCGTTCTCCCCTTTTTTGAGCTGTCAGGATGCTCGCGGAGTGCATGGCAACATTCTATTCGTTATCCAGAAGCGTGGCGTCGCTAGTATCGCCCGACCGTTCGGTAATCGCCTATCATCTCTTATCAACTTGGCTAGTCAGTCCTCAGTGTGGACTTTGTTCAGCTCAGCCCCTAAATTCTGGCCCGCCAGGCAAATCGAGCGCAGTATAGATACAAGATGTCCTTCGCTGTGATGATGGGTCCCTGGCGGATTGTCCTTCTCATCGTCTCGGGAGATCCAAACGACATCTTCTAATATACCACTTCCACAATGGCATCGGAGTCTCGTGCACTCTACGAGCAAATATGGCTCACGCCTGGGCCGACTATGAAATTGGCGCAATCGGCCCTAATGAAGCCTGCACCACTTTCGTGGACCCTCGAGGACCGGACGCGACTCACATATCAAAGAGCAAGAGCCCTTGCACATGCATACAGTAATACCACTGCTGCTGCTGTCATTTCATGGACAAGTTACTGATTGGCATGGAACAGACTTGACCTTAGATGATGTGGTGAACACGACTCCAAGATTCTGGAAGCTCCACATCGACCTGCTCACTGCTATGGATGGTGGTGCAATCAACCTGGTTAGCGTCCAGTATAATCTTTTCGTCGGCACAGTTGCTCCTTTCGCTGCCACGCAGCCCGAATTGGCGTGGGTCATACACCAGGCGATGAAGTTTGATATCTCGTGCGTTCTCTACACCTCTGGTCTGGGGTATCCAATTGACCTCAATTAGGGCACAATTCATGCTTACCGAACTCGGGCATGGCTTAGATGCACGCAATCTCGAAACGACTGCAACTCTACTGCCCAATGGCAGTTTTGAACTACACACCCCGTCTCCGGCTGCTGCTAAGTAAGCACCTCTTGATCCCATCGCTTTAGCATGAGGCTAACGATGGCAGATGTATGCCACCGAACTCCCTCCGCAGTGGCTTGCCTGTTTTTGCAGTTGTAATAGCCCGACTTATCGTTGAAGGAAAGGATCGAGGAGTCCGACCGTTTGTTGTCCAAATGTCGGATGGGATCAAGATGTGTACGGGTATCACCTCAAAGTATGCAGTCGCACTGTTCCAGAACCCACCTACATACGTATACCGAGACTAACAAGCGTGGTGATTACTCAGGGTCTTCCCACCTCGTCCGGGTGCGAATCCGATTGATCATGCCTTGACTTACTTCAACCGCGTGCAACTACCGTTCTCCGCTCTCCTTGGTGGTAAGCAAGGCGCTCTGCAGACGTCACGCAGCGAACGTGACAACTTTTTGGCGACCATCCATCGCATGCCCCCCGGGACACTTTTCCTGGCTGGTGGCTGTATCCCGTTGATCAAGATGGCTGTGTACAACGCCAGCAAATTCAGTTTCAGGCGACATATCCTTGGTCACGATGGGCAGCCGATGCCTGTGATCAACTTCCGTACCCAGCATCTTCCTATTCTTCACGCCATTGCCAGAGCGCATGTCCTCCAAGCGTTCTTTATCTACGCTGGAATGGAATATTGCGACCCGAAGAATACTGATCCACGAGTCCGTCATGCCTTTGCTACAACTTTTAAGGCACTTACAATCCATCACTTCCAGACTAGTCTCAAACTCATCAATGAGGGCTGCGGCTGGCAAGGATACTATGATTTCAACCAAATCATCCAGGCTGATGTGAGCTATTTCCCACCTCCAGAAGATCCTATATATGCTAACTGCTTCCAGCTGGAGTTCCGCGCAGTGGCAACCGCTGAAGGCGACGTCAGAGTCCTAGCCATCCGTAAGTCTAGTCCCCCGCAATCCGGTCTCCTGCAACCGGGGTAAAGTAGTTCACACCCGCTAACTTTTTCTTACTCAAAACAGGTCTTGCAAGCGAACTTCTGATTGGCCGCTATCAGGTCCCGCCGCCTAAGGACTCCAACGGTGTCCTAGCCAGGCACGAAGCGGGCTTAATTGCAGAGGCGAGGGAACTGATCAAGTCTTTCGGCGGCAAGCATCGGAGCGAGGCGTTCAACCGAGCTATTCTTCCTCTAGCTCTTCCGTTGGTCCAAGCGATTGGAGCTCGCATGGCCATCGAAGCCGCCATTGAGGTTGGCATCGATCCTAAACTGCGGGATCTGTATGAAGCTGGAATCATCAAGGAGGATTCCGCCTGGTATGCGGAGAAGGGCGGACTCACCCGCCAAAAGCAGCGCGAGATGGAAGCACAGGCGGCTGATGCAGTACTTCCCGAGCTGGAACGATTGGTGGAGGAAACCGGCGTCGAACCGTATTGCACGGCACCGATGACGTCCGACAGGCTGTGGAACAATCTTGTGGAGGAATTAGAGGTCTTCTCGGGCGAGAGCGAGACGGTGCCGGCTGCTCAGGAGATCAGAGCGCGTCTTTAGAATAATACCTTGTGGCGTTTGACAGTTGATTTGTGGGTAGACTGGAGGACATGACTTATTCAATGATGTGGACTGTTATTTTAAGGATTTGATTACTTATATTATATCATACTAATGAACTGGATTGCTGCAGAAATCCAGTGACTTTCCCTCTCTACTTTAAGTCCAACTTGGTGCTGCTTATTAAGCAGCCCGGAGTAGTTAGTTATATAAAAAATATAAAAGTATATATTTCAAGCAAATTCCTAAGCAATCCCGGGTTATTTTAAAAGTAAAACCAGAAAAACTGACTGGGGTTTACTAGTACTGGTTACATAGCCTATCTAGAATGTATACAACTAAAATTATGTATTCTATTTTTTTTACTACTGGAGTATCTGTTATTTTTCTCTAATCTTCCATAAATACTAAGCCCTATCTTAATCTATTTAATCCGATAGGAGATATAGATATACTTCCAAGTACTAATAGCATTAACATAAAGTTCTACTAAACAGGTTTTACACATATATCAATCGATAATATTTGGCTTGTCGGCTCCGGATACATACTATTTGGCTGAATATCTGTTGGCGTTGTGTCAATGTCCCCGAGTGAAGCCTCCATAGTTCCTATGACGGAGAAAGCTCGTTAGACAGCATACTTGATGGGCATTCTGATCTGCAATCGAATTGAGTACGTTTACGGATATCAATACAAAGACAAATATGGGATGAGCGATTCTATGCTTATCCAGGGACTGCGTAGCAGGAATGCGGAGACATTCAGCGTCAGTGTGATCGAGCGGCGGAAGGCTCGCTCTTTCATCCGACTCCCCCCAACACAGCATTCTGGGAGTTGGAACAGGTAGAATCCTAAACGATAGGTCGGCCTTCGCCGGCTATATTGCATTGAACTATTGTACAGTAGTACCCGCTGACGGGAACCAAGGGAGCAGGACGTAAGCAAAGGACTATCTAGCGGTGGACCAAGTGCCGCCGGCGCACGCCCTCCCTGCAATCATGCCCAGGCCTTGTGAAAAAACAAAAAAAAAAAAAAAAAAAACAACTGCGAAGCTGCCAGGCCTTGCCTGATCAGAAAGCCTCCCGTTCTCCTCCAGACTAGTACAGCGGAAGCGACCACGCGTCCAGATCGTAGTGCCAGGTGTCAATTGAGGCTTGGTCGTAGACACACTCCATCGAGGAACCGTTGTTCGTCCACAGCGGGCGCAGAGGAAAGGCGCAGAGCTGGGCATTGGCGCCCAGACTGGGACCGGCCAGGTGGGTGGCATTCAGGGTGGTGGGGAAGACCCCGTTCTCGACCCAGTCGATCATGACGCCGATGTTGGTCTGCGGGAAGGGCCCGTTGGCCTCGTAGGGGTTCAGCTCGCAGTGGGCAGCGCCGGGCACGAGAAAGAGGCGGTACCAGTCGCCCAGGGCGGCGATGCTGTCATTGTAGGTCTGGCCGGGGTACATGGTGCGACGGACCGAGTCGTGGTAGCGGACGGACGAGCTGGTGGGAATGCTGGCGTCCGACTCGCCGTGGTAGTGGAGAATCTTCCCGCCGGCCTCGTGGAACGCGGTCAGGTCCGGCCACTGCGTCTGGAGAGAGTCGGCGTAGCGCGTCCAGCCCAGCTGCATCCACTCCTTCAGTGTGTCGTAGGTGACGTTCTGCAGGGTATCGAGGTTGTCGGCGGCACGGAGCTCGAGAAAGCGCGCGACCCACTCGCCGCCCAGCGCGGTGATGCTCAGTTCCCAGGAGTCCGTGTCGGCGTTGTACTGGGTCTCTGCATCGCTGAAGGCGGATCCCGGCTGGTACCACATGTAGGCCTGTTTGCCGTCCTGGGTGTGCAGGCCCTCCAGCATGATGGAAGCGGCCAACGCGCCTTCGGCGGAAACGGTACCGTTCTGGGCCGGCGTGGTGTAGGAGACGGAGACGCGCTTCTTGCGGCGGAGGGCCTCGCTCGTGGTCGTGGCGGGGCAGTGGTACGGTTGGCCTATGGTCGAGTTGACGTTGAAGTGCAGCTTGCACAGATCGCTGCGAGCCACGACCCCGTCCACCTTCCCATCGAGCGCGTCACATGCGGCGATGGTCAGATTCATGATCTTCTCCATCTCGCAGGGAGGCGGGTAGTAGCCGATGGTCTGCTCGACCACATCCGGGAACAGATGGTTCACCTGCTGCTGACCGTAATGGATGGCGGGGGCCCCGATAATCACGCCGTCGAACAGGTCGGGGAAGCGCTGCACTTGACTCCAGCCCTCGCGACCTCCCTCCGAGCAGCCCATATAATACGCGTACTGCTTCTCCTGGGTTTCATAGAAGCTCTGTGTGAACGCCTTGCCAATAAGGGCGAGCTCCTGGTGCGCCTCGTAGCCGATCGAGTAGATCGCGTTCCAGTTTGCGGTGCCGTTCGCCGTGGGGAAGACCGCGTCCAGCTGGTTGTCGAAGCCCCCGAACCCACCGTCCGTGAGCCCGCCAGCGGCGCCGTAGACCGGCCCCCCGGCAATGAACTTCGACCCGGAATTGATGGCGAACCCGCCGCCACCGGTGGACAGCCAGCGGTTCTGGAACCGACCCGGCGACGGAAGCCAGAGCTGCAGCTGGATCTGATCCTCGCGACCAGTGTGCGAGTAGGCCAGGGTCACATTACAGTAATCAAACACGGCGTCAGGGTAGTTGATTTGCCCAGAGGCTGAGTAGTCCTTCACGAGACTCGCAGTCACTGCTGGGAGTCCAGTGTCAGCCCCGGGGCAACGTCCAGGGGCAGGGCGGAGGTGGCATGAGCGACGGTGCAGAGCTTCTCGAGGCTCGTTTTGGCCTGCACCGCGGCCACCGTGACCGAGGTGGCGAGGAGATGGTTGATTTGCATGGCTAGGAAGTCGGTGAAGTCGGAGGGAGGTATTTTGTGGTTGTGGTTGATGGTTGATGCTTTTGCTTGTACTGTGAGGGCATCAACCTGCACTTTATACGTTGCCAGACGCTCTCGTCACGAGCCCGGCGAGCAGAACGCACTCTTTTCCTATGCACCCGTCGAGGAGATCACAATCTATTCGCGACGGGTCAACCTCCTCACCCTAACATGGCGCACATCTCCGAGCCGTGTGTGGGTGGGTGTCTTTGTATAATGGCGCTGCGTGCGTTATCTGCGTGTATACCCACCAAGTCAGAGTTGGTCTTCGAACTCAGGAAGCACCAGCAGGCCCACTCGAACTGTCCCACTCACCTGTTCTAAGGATCATCTGTGTGATGAATATGACCATGGGGCATGGATGGAAGAAGGATTGCGGGCTGTTGCCAACTTCCTGTGTGTTGCGTTATCACGAAAAGTTCCACAAACATGATACCAAAGACTGCCGTCACTGGAGGAGTGATTGCCGAAGGTTGGAGTCTGGATGACGCTCACGATGCCCCGGGAAGGGACCTCTAATTTCGGAGTTATTGCAGGTTTAGGGTATCAATGTCAATGACTCGACTCGATTAGAGACGCCGCGTCAACCTCAATATATTGCGGAGACACTGTGGAACTTCCAGAAACTGTTAAACGTTAAAGTAAAACAAGATTTAGTGGACGGCTAAAGCTTGGCTCGACCAGTGCGAGAGAAATGTCTGCATGTATATCCTCAGTACTTACCTATTAGCTTAGGAACGAAACCATGATGCATCGGACCTCGCACGCCGATCTTTCTCAGCCTTTCCCCCCCCCCCCCTCCCCCTCAGGCGTGCACTATAATGTACATCCATGGTGTACATACAGTACACTTGCTGTTGAGGGGATCCACAGCCCAGCTTCCAGGTTGGTGGTGTATTTCAAATTCTCAGAGCCTCACGCACAATACATCACACCACACATCACATCACGAACTGCCGCTCGCAAAAGATCGCTGATCAGGTTAGACTACTGATTAAACCCTGGCACCAATGAAGCAGCCTGACTATCTAGCCAGACAATAATTCGCCATGGCTCCACAGCCTCCACTGTACATCTCACGCTAGAGCGAGGCTCTTAAAAGCTTATCCGCGAGTCCAGTATTTCCCATCCGGGTGGGCTGGCTTTCGAGGGCAAAAGCCAACCCTGAAGGAGATTGATCCTCCACTGCAGAATCGACCCAACACGAGGCCCGAAAACGTCCGAAGTGTGTCGATTGAGTTGTTTCATGTTCCACCCCACTCCACTCTCTGAGGCTGATTGAGATTAAGGTTATGCAAAGAACGTCTGCTTTGGGTGCAAAGAATTGCTGTAGAACTATTTGAGAGCATGAGGAAAGCACGAAACTACCATCTGATCGCAGTTCGCAGAAAGGGGGTGTGGAAATGAGGATGACACCCCCTGGTATACCCATAGTTGGTTATTCTACAACGTATGCAGAGTTAGCAGAGAGTGAGAGGTATAGCATGCAAATCAGTCTTTCCTTGGGTAAAATACGTTAAAAAGGTTCCTAGCTCACATTCCCTTAGAAGCAGCGACACTATGAAATCATGTTTGATTTTCTTCTACATAGTAACATTGTATAACAACCACGGGGGTAGAGCGCATTGCTAACTTGGCATTTTCAGAACTGAGAGTTATATACAGTACATTTGGGTCTGTGCCTTAAGATTGCATGAAAATTCTCAAGCCATCGGTGCACATGTGAAAACACCCCGCACAGCTCCTATGTCGAATTGCCGTTTCTAGACCATATCATTAGCAGGGGCGACCTGAAAGGCCGCTGAAAAAGGAATGACTTACAATATCAACGATACTAGCATAAGTTCCGCCACCCAGCACAATGACCCCTACGCAGAACAGGAACGCAGCTGACAAGTCGTGCAGCAGTCGCTTCCGGTCATTGCCTTCGCGCTTGCGCAGGAACATGAACCACATGACGGCCGGGATATAAAGGACGAACCCAGAAACAAACAAGGCCGAGCTGAGGGCGAGAAGGTCGTTGAAAAACGGGATCACTTCCGAGATGATCCACGCAGCAACGGTGATGGCGAGTAGAACGAGCAGCCATGTGATCCAGCCCTTGGGGGTGTTAATGAACCGGACCACGGAGTTTTCGTACATGCGCAGATGAACATATCGCGCTGTGACCGTGTTGTTGAGAGCGCCAGAGATATAGATCACCGGCAATGCGACCCCGAATGCGATTTTGGCCATCAAGCTGCTCATCGATAACAGGGCGGGACTCTGGACGTCTACACCGACGAAGGCGTAGATCAATGCGCCGACCAGAGTGTAGATCACGATTTCCATGCCGCCCAAGGTCCAGATCGACTTCATATAGTCCTGGGGCGTGTGCATCTCGTCCATGAAGGAAAACTGATACATTGAGAAACTGTAGGCAAACACAATGTTTGACACTGCGATAAACCCGTCTGCGACGGTCGTGCCGGGTCTGGGCCACGCAGACCAATTGACGCCCGCCAGACCCCCAGGGGAGTTCGTTGCCTCTATGCCTGTGGCGATAATGGCAATAATGATAGCGGCCATAATCGAGACGAAGTCGATGTAGCCAAGGATAGCGGCATCGGTGAACGACGGCATGATGGCTAGAAGCATCAGCAAAACAGCCGAAACAATCCCGAAAACCATGGAGCATGTTGCATTGTTGGTCAGAACGTCGAAGGCAATGGTCCCGGTTAAGCAGTAGGAGGCTGTCACGAGAATGAGCTGCAGGACAAACATGATCCCAAAAAGCTCTCGGCCGAACTTTCCCAGCATCAATGTCCCGACGTCTCCGTAATGGTGAATGTTCGGAAGTGCGATCTTCGTTTCTCCCACAAGGTAGCTGGCATATATTGCGACGACGCCCACCCCGACACAGCAAATTGTACCTGCCACCATTCCCAGAATTGCAAAGGAGGTGGGCAGCGTAAGAACCCCGAGAGCGATAGCCTCTACGACAAGCACAACAGTTAGGCGTTTCCAGCCCAACCTTCGGAAGTGCGCAGCCCCTTCGGCTATCTTCTGTTTCTCGCTATCGGTGGCCGTGTCGACATTCCCCTCGCCGATGCTGTTGTGAGGGGTCTGGTCGGAGCTAGCAACTTTCGAGATTTTGTCTTCATCCCAAGCCTTATCCTCTGTGTGTTGAGGAATATCCTCAGGCGGATCGAAACCATGTTGAACACGTTTTGGATCCTCCATGCTGGAGAAATCGAGTTGAAGAGTGCCCCGAACCCCAGTTTTCTTGTCCGTCTATTGTAGAGTCTGAAACGTCATTGTACGATCGGTCAAACAACGTAAGATAGAATTGGTGAGAGAGATGGAGGTACCGTTAAAGGGCGAGAAAATCCCAAGTCTTTGAACCACCTGATCGCTCCTTCATGAAGGTCTCAGAGATGTCTCACTTTCACGCTGTGAGCATAGGACGCATTGGAATATTGGGCCCTGATTCGGAAGTGCAGGAGGGCGGAGCGCAGGAGGTAATCGCCGGAAGGGTTTCGTTGACGTCGAGCATTAAGTAACCGTCGGTTTCCCACATGTAACGTTTTAGCACATGAAGCTACCTTCCTCCCTCCCCGCAAAACGCAAGAGAGGCAATCGCCCACCAAGGACTACCCAATATGAGCGTGTGGCTACTGCGATGTTTCTGGTAGGAGCGACCCTGCCTGCCCTTCAGGACGCCCAGCTCGACTGTCTCGAAAATGTGGCGCTCAGAATCAATTCTCATCCTGACGAACTGCACGAGCATCCGGATACGCCGCATAGCTCAACAAGTCCTGCTATCGATAGCGCGACGCAGCCGGGCCAGTCGGAGCCCCCTTGCGGGGGCTGATCTTAGAAGTGCATCATCGGAATCCGGGTTCTTAGGGCTGACTGTTCCCGCGCCGATATCCCTGCGGAAAACCGGAAACGATACTGGCTGCTGCCTACGGAGAACAGAATGTTGCTTATCGATAAGTTTCCATGTGGCGAGGGATCGTCGTGTTGCAGGCGAATCTGTACTCGTATGTACATTCTTGATTCCACTCGTGGAACAACTATCATGTGCATCGCAGTTTTTGCCTTAGCGTAGATCGCCATGTTCACCTTCCACATATCAAGAACACTGAGTATGTACAGCAGCTAACCAGCAACCGAGATGCTGGAATCTTGTGCCTTTTCTTCTCTGTGAGTTACCAGAGGCAGCCAGGTCGTTTGTCGCCATCATCATGGATATCTTGGGAGCATTCCTGATTCATGATTTCCGTTTCCGGTAACGCCAAGCCCAAGGGGGCATTGCATCGGCCTGGCCGCAGGCAACATTTTATGCAGGATCTTTAAGCATTTATACTAATAGTCACCGGTTCAATCGAGACACAGGGCAGGGTAGTGCTGGTCTGGCATGGTTCCACGAGAGAGTTCATGGTGATGGCATCTAATCAGAACGGAGCAAATGCGTAAGAAGACAAGAGAACAATCCCAAGCGAAACTGGCAGATTGAACGACTGAGAGGAATATGGCAAATGTGTTGTTTGTGTTTATCAAAGTGACAAACTGACGGACTCTGATGGTCTTACCTAATCTCGACACTTGTCACCCCGTCTGGCTGCCGCCTACAACCCATGAGACTCGAGTATCAACAAACACCGACAACACAACCACTTATCAAAGATATCAAAGAACTGCCAATGACAACCAACTTCCACCCCCCTGCCCAATCTTGTGGCATCCCAGTTCACTCTTTCAATCAAGAGTAATCAAGATTGGTGCCATCACGATCGGCGTTTCAGATCGTTGGGCCTCTGGATCGTGGCCTCCAACAAAGGGGCTTGGAGAGTGCGTTCCCTCCACACTCGCAGATACGGAGAACCTCCGCAAACTCTCCCATCGATCATCATGGTTGAGGTGAAGTGCCAACTCAATTAACCTGTCAAACTCCTAGGAAGACGTCAGATTCCCACGCCGTTCCTGTCAGCTGCCATCGAAGTCTTCCTTCCTTCCTTCCGAATACCCCAAGCCTGGTTGGCGGCGGCCTACAGGCAGTCAGTGGCATTGCCCCTGTCAATCAGTATCGCAATGGGACAATCCCAAGAACTCTGGTGCTCGGCTGGAAAACTCAGTCCCACTCCGCGCCAGCGCCGTTCGTTGTCTATTGACGATCAACTGCCCGATATGTCCAATAGGCAATAGCACGTTCCTTCGGTCGAGACCCGCTTCTTTGATGGGTGTTCGCGGCTCCATCCCGCGCCTTTTATCGGGCTCTGACTGGCCCGAACCTGGCAACATCTAGCCGACAGAACTTCGGTCTCCATCAAAGCATGAAATCGGGTTCCTCTCAGCAACGGATCCACCCAGCCTCTGATAGGCTGACTGCTGTCGCTAAATAAGGTAAACCTTGACTGCAAGTCGCAGGAGTATGCTAAGAATGGCACTTTCGGCCTACTAGTGTATAACTGAACTGGTTTACTTACCCGATTGAGGTGCCGCCGCTTTTACTATGAGGGCAGCACGAGCCGCGAACACTCACGGATTGCTCACGGAGCACGCACCTGGGAATTCCGGTCGCTTCCGGATTGCTCTGGCTCGCTCACTGCGGCAACTTATGTGACTGGAACAGGCTCTCTAAACCGTGCGCAACTACTCCGTAACGCTCATCTACATCTGCGGTACTGATACGACCCTATGAGACTTGAAGGCATTACCAAAGTAAGTCGTCGAACTGAAACTCTAGAAACCAATCAGAATGCGGAACAGTGGATATATGTACTCTTACTTTTGACAAATCTATTTTCATAGTGGATGTAGTAAAACCAGTACGAATCTCGAGGCTCTGCGGAAGGACAGCCAACACGGTCACGTGGACCGAGAGTTCATTTCGACACGGGGAGGAATGTAAATCCGCGTCCCGGCTCGCCAAGCTCCAGCCCCCCGCGCGAGCCTATTCCTCTTCCTCTCTTCTCCTCTTTCCCCTTTCTCGCTGGCCGTTACGCGTCACCGGCTTCAATCTCTGATCGCGATTTCATTCCCACGTAAGGGTAGTGTCTGCTCTTGCTGTCCTCGCCGCCGTCCTGCCATTCCTGTGTTTTCATAGGACTTTTCAATTTCACTTGTTGACTTTGGATTGGGCACGTACCCGTGACCAGGCCGCAAGAGCTCTCACCACCTTACTCTCATCTTGTCATCATTATTGATTCTTTATATGACCCAAGTCAGGGCTGCTTATCATTACTCAAAAGCCCGGGTGGGAGGGCTGCTCGATCTATCGAGGGGTTGTTCTTACATCTAGCTTATCTTACATCAACGACATGACTACAGCATTCTCAAAGACCTCCTGGGCCTTGAAGAAGCAAGTCCTTGTTTCTTTGCCTGAGGGAGATAATCCTTGTTTGGCTAAGTTTTACATTGACTACGATGGAGAAGCTAATCAAGGCACCATATCACTTAATTTCAAAGCAAACTTGACTAACTCAAGAGGCAAAGTAGAGCAATTCTCATTGAATATCCCACCAAGCGCAGTCGAAAGATACAAAGTTGTACAGCCCACCACAGAAACACTTTTCCCGGAATCCTTTTTGTCGAAACTCCCAGCCCAGACGCATTGTATCTCGACGGTCGTAACACTGACGCTCCAGTTGCATGAACTGGGTACTGTTGCTGGTCCGCCTCTTATACAGTCCCCTAATCAAGAAGACCCAAATTTCGCCGCGCTTGAAAAGATCTGCAAATCTAGTTCACTATATATACATTTTACCCAGCGACAATTCAACAACGGTGAACTCGATCGGCTCAAGTCTTTTTTCTTTACGCTAAAAGAAGGACTTGGGCCGAAGATTTTCAACCATGCTCGCAAAGGCAGAATCGAGAGAGATGGCCATGTTTTTGGGAAGATGCTTGACCCTCCCCCATACATTGAGGAATCCGAGTCCGAGCAGGGGAAGAGAGAGGACCTACCCTCATATGAACACCACTTAAGAGGAGTGCACGTGGGTGGAAAACGGCGCCGAGGTATTCTATTATATCGTTGTCTCATGTTCTTCCACTTTCCTAGTAGTTTATTAATTCTATATAGACCACTCATCAATTCCACCTGAAGATGAGAGACGAACAAGACATGTTCTTACATCTCCAGAGCCTTCGTGTTATTCAACCGAACCTAATACACCAAGTATCTCATCTCCATCCCCATTATCGGCCTCGATCCAGCCAACCCACTTTACGCGTGCTTCGTCACTCAGCCGCATGGAACACGATACACTTGCACGTATTGAAAATTTGCTCCAGGGGGCTTCCGATGATCTAATCCGTCACTTATTGACTCGCCTGGGATGCCGATGTCCGCGGACTATACCTAAACCTGTAGAGAGCAACCTGTCATTCAAGCCTGATGCACTTAGTTCCCCCAAGGGCGGGCAGATTGATCCCGGTGTCCAAGCATACATCGACCGGGCGATTGCGGATCAATTCCAGTCCGATAAACTCAAAATGATCTTCGATAGTATGGTGGACAAGGGGGTAGATCAGGTCTTCGATGCATGTAATATGCACGAAACCGAGTTCCGCGAGCAGGTGGAGGAATGTAATTCCGAGGTCCGCATCACCGCCAATGAATGCGTGAAGGACATACAAGAACAAGTACAAAAGTGTATGGACGAGATAGATGAGCATGTGCAACAGTGCATGGATGATATCAAGGTTCAGGGAGAGGAGGTGGAGATGTCTGCGGAGGAGGCAAAGGCAAATGTTGCTCGACTCAGGCGCTGGTTTGACATGCCGTCTGCCCAGGTCCGCTTCGGTGGCAAGTCAAGCCCTACTACGAGCCATGAGCTCAGCACTACCACCACTAATGTCAGACGCAGCTCCTTTTAGTGGTTGTTGGGGTGCTGGTTTACCATGCTTATGTTATTGTCATTTAGCATTGCTGTCGTGCACTGACGATGGTACTCCATTCATACTGCCCTGCAATCATCTCAACCTAAAGATGTTGTACCTGAGCTAGTTACCTAGTAATTTGTACATAGTGCTTCAGTGAGAGAAAGATACCCACAACAATCACATACTGTATTTCTCTGGCAGGGAATGTGATTACGGTAGTTCGGGGAGATATTTGAAGAAGTGATACTGTATGACTTCCAGTATGCTACAGTATGCTACAGTATGCTTCAGTATGCTACGGTATGCTAAAATAAAAATACATGATGTTAGTCGTGCACAGTATAGCTGGGTCATATGACCAGCACCTGTAAGCTCTTGCTCCGGGATTGCACGGGACACGCACTTCTATACTCCCTCCACGCTCCGGACTGCTCAGTGAGCGAAAAGCGGCGCCAAGTTGGACCTTTAGCGGAAAGGGAAAGGGAGATCCAGTTCAATTGTAGTCTAGTCGGGCAGTAAGGCCTGCAGGATGCAGATCGAATTTCAATCTAAGTTCAATGACCTCCGGGTCAGACCGTAGGGAAGTTTAGGGCTCACAGCAGGAGAGAAATGGATGGATCCAACGGTTTTCTGAACTACTGCGAAATTGACAGGTATGGCTTCAGGGGACTTTGGCGGGTGTCCTTGACTATCGCGTCACTGATGCAGGTTCTACTGAGCAGATGTATGTGCACATCATGATTAACGCAAATCCTCCTAGCGGTATGAATGAATGTGTCCACCCGATCTCTCTCCCGGCTGTGGGTTCCAGCACTGAGACCTGGACCACTTCTGCCCCTGACCTGACGTACTCGTAGAAACGGAGCAAAGATGAGATCTGCGAATGGGGCAGCCACCAGAAGGGGAAACCTTTATTCTTCTGTCCTCTCCTCATTTGCTTCTGTTTCTTTTCCTGTTCCTCTTCCCGTCACCTCACCCCCGGTTCCGTCCTCAAAGCATGATGAGCCTGGTCCTATCCCTTCAGCATGGGTTAGGTACACTATAAAGCGAATACCGGAACACGATAGTCGACTTTGAGATCAGGCTACCAGTCTAAGTGTCATCACTCTCGTTTCGGAAGCTTGAGCAGCTTGTCGCCTTGTAGGCAGACACAAACTGCTGGCAGTGCCCTTGAAGAGTTCATGAAGAGTTAACGCAATCGGACGACACTCTTGACGGTTGACGAAGATATCGCTCTGAACCATCATGGCTTCTCTCAAACGGTTCTTCCACACCGAGAAGTCGTCGGGAACGCCCCAAGATGGTCGAGACAATCGGACCAGATCGTTGGGGAGTGATACGAGGATAACCTCACAGCCCAGCGGTTCCCAGACCAGACCCTCTGAACCAACTCACAACATGCGTGCACGCCCGACGACATCTTATTCTCAACCACCGTCCTCACTCCCTTCGAGCCCAAGGCCAGACAAAATCCCTCGACATGTTGACTTGCTTGATGCACTATTCACGTCGCATCGGTATCATATCCAATGCCCTACTTCTCTATCGCCAATCACTCCATACAATGAGGACATCGCGGAAAGGAACATGGCTTTTTTCCTCAAAGGAACGTTTCTTCCCAAGGTGGTATATCCCCGACCCACCTCTTTACAAGGAGATGTCGCAAGAAACGTGTTCGGAAGGAACAGCCGTTCTCTCCCACGCAGTACGAGTACACGACCGAAATCAGCACAGGGGTTGCCTCTCCGGCCATCCCATCCAAGTGGAGAAACCTCCACAAAAGAACGGCCTCGCTTGCGGGCGAGGGAAGGCCGTGTAGCAGCTTCTTCGACCTACAAGTCATGCGCTCGTCCCGTGCCTTGCGCGCGTGATGGAGATCCGGAGTCGTCGATGGAAATGAGTTCCCAAAGAAGCTCTTTGCGCTCGCAGAGATCAGCACCTAATCTAGTGGCCGAACGGCCCACGACTTCTGATACAGAGCCCCCGACACCCAGCAATGGCTACCTTGGTGTGCCTCCGGCGTACAAGCAAGGCCGCAGATGGAGCACTACCCCCCTCCCAGATAGTCCCACGATACCATTGTCAATCAGCCATGACCAGAGTGTGAGCGAGGATGAGTCAACCAATGACACAACCGGCGTCAGCCAGACCCCCAAGGATCATTCTCAGGCCGCCTCTTCTCGATCTAGTTCTAAGAAGAACGTCCGAGATCTTTCCATTAATACAGAGCTGGCAGCTCGAAGAAATCCCACCTCAAGCGCAACGCACCGTGCCATACAGCCACCGACCCCTAATACCACTGAGTCGGCACAACACCTGAGCATTGCAGAGGTCATGAACAGCCCCTTGCCAGTGGTTTCACCCACGGCAGTCTCGCCTTTACCTCCCGCAGCTGAGAAGGTTGCGGAGATTATGGACATGTTTCGACGGGCCTATACGTCCTCACCGGTCATGACGCCTCACCCAACGTTCGAGACCCTCCAAGATGCTATCATCCGTGAAATCAACTCCCATGACGCCTTCAAACGGTTGACATTTCCCGAACCGGAAGGCTCTCTTACCCCCTCTCCTTCTCAGGAGTCGTTTGACAAGGGTCTCAGCGTGCCGCTGTACCCTAATACGGGATCTGAACGAGGCCTCAACGCGAAAGAAGGCCAACTCCTCATGTTGATCCGAAAGAGCTCCTTCAGGAAGCATAAACGAAACTCGGAACAACGCAGGAGCATCTCAACAAGCGTGCCTACGACAGTTACACCTCAAGCACCAGAAGGGGCCATTCGACGGAGACACACCGATGCCCCGTTACCATCAGACCGCGTCTTGGGCACAGTAGCCGCAGTAGCCGCAAGTGAGCAAACCCTCGAGGAATCCGAGATGATGCCCATGACCTACATGGATCTACTGCTGCGGTCCGAGGAAGCGGCAGCCGACATTGCCACGAAAAGAGCTTGTCGCTTATCAGGAAACACGACCCAGTCCACGTCCACGTCCACGCACTCCCTCCCGTGCGAGAAGGCGGATCGCACGCGGCCGTCGCCATCTGTCCTCTGCATGCGCGCCCACGGCTCCGATTCCATCCAGGGCTCCCGCTCCAGCTTTTCCGACGACGAGAGCGACGAAGAGATCATCGAACTGCCCAGCCTCGAGCCTCCGGAAGTGATGATCCACGGCGTCGACTACGAGCATGCGGCGGCGGTCCCCGCTGCGCAGACCACAGCGATCAAAAGCCCTTACCGGATCATGAGCTGGCCGCGCAAACCCACCAACAGCATCGTAAATGTGAACTAGCTTTTCTTCTCTGTCTAACGCTTCAAGCGCTTCGCTTTCAGGCTCCCCGGATCCGACAATCCAAGTTGTCTGACCGGCTGTACCTCCATCCATTCGCTTGGAGGGCAGTCCTTCGCAAATGAGACCGTTTCATGATACCCATTTATATGCATGTCCACTTCAATCAATCTTCCCCTCCTTGCACGGTTTCTCTCCGACTCTATTCATTTCTGAAAGAGAAACACGACGATGTCTTCCTCACGAACGAGTGCTGAACATGATCCTTCTGTCTCAAAAGCTGACTTGTTGTTACGTGCTCCTGCTGGACCATCTCTCCTTGCTACTGCAGAGACACCTACCGGTCCTCTGCTATCCACATTCATCGCACAGATGCATCATCGCCTATTCATTTTCATTTGGTTTTCTGCATATGAGCGCAACCATTACTGCTTTCTCATGTCTCTCCTTCCTGGCCTTCTCATGTACAGTTAAAACACAGACTAGCTCATCAGCCGAAAGCGATGAAGATTAGTCAATGATTGTTGAAAGTACCGTACCTGAATGTAATCATTCCGTGCCCAATCATTTCTCCCGTCCTATTTCTCAATTTCCCAGCAATCCCACGAAGACCTCTTCTACTCCTCAATTTCAGATAACAGCACACTGCCCATTGAAAAGGTATCTGATGCAAGTAAAAGCACGACATTTCTAGAAAACTCTTGATTCTTTCTTTCAAAAGAGAAAAACTCCTCATCACGCGCTTTCTTTTCCTTCTCTCCCAAACAAACCCCATCCCAACCCCAGGTTTTTCAGACACACAACACAAAAGAAAAACTGTAATGGCAGGAAAGCAAAGTCATAACAGTCATGGTACGAAGATAAGAAGATGAGGATATGCACATAGAATGGAAAAGAAAAATAGAACCACTCTTAATTTAAAACAAAGTAGTGGTAAAATGAGAAGTTAGTTGCAAGTGATGTGATATTGAATAGTATGACGACGGAAAGCGCTTAGTAAGAGCCTGAAAAGGGAATCTGGGTTAGTGAAAATGGTTCGGAGATGATGGCAACGATAAAACTTACGGCCGAACATGCACCACTTCTCGGCAGGGCGGGTACACTTGGGGTTGCAGCACTTGGTCTCGCCGGCGACGATACCCTCGGGCTGGTCGAAGGGAATACAGAGGGACTTGGCGCCCATGCTGGGGGCGCGGGCGTCCTGGGCCTCGCCGGAGTCCTCCTCGGCCTTGCGGGCGCTCATGTCCTTGATCTGGTCCTCGCACTCCTCGGTCAAGCAGTGGGGGATGATGCAGACATTCTTGTCGTTGAGGGCGGGGGTGAAGTCGTCCCAGTTGGTGATAAGCTTGCGGTGGGAGCGGTACTCGTTGTCGGCACGGTTGTACAGGTCCTTCTGGATGGTCTCGAGAAGAGCGGGGACGGCGGTCGCGAGCTCGGCGATCTGGATGGGCGCCTTGCCGTCCTTACCGGGGATGTCACGGCGAGCGGCGGTGACGAAGCCGCCGGCCATCTCACCGGGACCGAACTCAATGCGCAGGGGCACACCGCGCAGCTCCCACTCGTTGAACTTCCAGCCGGGGGAGTAGCCCTCGCGGAGGTCGGAGATGGCGCGGACGCCGGCGTCCTGAAGAATGGAGACCAAGCGGTCGATCTCAGCGTAAAGCTTGCTGCGCTCCTCGTCCGAGGTCTTGGCGGTGATACCGACGGGGACGATGACGGTCTGGTTCTCAGCCACGCGGGGAGGGAGGACAAGACCGCGGTTGTCACTGTGGATCATCACCATGACACCCAGAGTACGGGTCGACAGACCCCAGGAGTTCTGCCAGACGTGGATGGGGGGCTTCTTCTCGTCACCCTTGGCGGAGGGGTCCTCGACGGTGATTCCGAACATCTTACTGAAGTTCTGGCCCAGACCGTGGGAAGTACCACCCTGAATACCACGGCCAGTGGCGGGAATGTAGCCCTCGACGGTAGTGGTGTAGAGACCACCGGCGAACTTCTCCTTCTCGGTCTTCTGACCCTTGACAACGGGAACGGCCAAGAGCTCCTCGTAGATGCGAGCGTAGAGGTCGAGGATCTGCATGACTTCCTCATGGGCCGCGTCCTGGGTCAGGTGGGCAGTGTGACCCTCCTGCCACAGGAACTCTCTGGTTCTCAAGAAGGGCTGGGGGTGCTTGAACTCCCAACGAACGACAGAGTTCCACTGGTTCAGCTTGAGAGGAAGGTCACGGTGACTTCTGATCCACTTGGCGTAGTAGGGGTACATGACGGTCTCAGAGGTGGGACGGATAGCGATCTTCTTCTCCAAGGGGGTGGAACCACTGAGGTATAGAGACGGGACAGTTAGCCATCACGCGACCAAAGATAACCAGAGATAAGGGGAGTTGCATACGCATGGGTGACCCAGGCGACCTCGGCCGCGAAACCCTCGATGTGGTCCTTCTCCCGCTGCAGGACATCCTCAGAGACAAAGAGAGGGAAGGAGCAGTTCTTGACACCAATCTTCTTGATGTATCCGTTGAACCAGTTCTGGATCTCCTCCCAGATAGAGTATGAAGCGGGCTGGCGCATGATCAGCATGGGTGCGAGCCAGATAAGATAACCTGAAGACCACCCACCTTGAGGATGAAGCATCCAGAGACATCATAGTAGTCGAGCATGTCACCCTTGGTCAGGACCTGCTGGTACCAACCGGGGAAGTCCTCCTCCTTGGAGACATCGATACCGATCAGAGCGGCACCGTCAATCTTCTTCTTGGGGGCCTTGGAGGCGGGCTTCTTGGCCTCCTGCTTTCCAATTCCCTTGTTGGCAGCATTCCCCGCCTTCTTGTCGGCCTTATCTTGGGCCAACTTGGCCAACTTGGCGGCCTTCTTTGCAGCGTTCTTGGAGACCTCGCCTTGGGGAGCAGCAGCGGCATCGGCGGGGGCCTGAGTGCGGTCAGGCAAGGTTTGAGCGGCAGCCGATTCGGCGGGAACCGCAGCGTCAGCGGGGGCTTGACTGGACATTTTGGAGTTTGAGGGGAGGGCCTTCGGGCGGGAGAAGAAGAAAGAAGGACCAAACTCGAAAATGCAGTCGAGAGAGACAGAAGATGGGGTCGAGCGGTAGCGCGGAGAAGGGGAAAAGGCGAAGGAAGAGGCCGAAGAGCCCCTCTTTTTGAGTCAAAGTGGGATGTCTCCTTGCGCTCCCTCACCGCTCGGGGCCCGGCAGAACTTTTAGCGCAAAGGCAAAGGCCCTCTCCCCGAAACAAGTCGAACGCAGCAGCCACAAGCAAAGCAAAAGCAGTCCTGTTAGCTGTCGGAGCTTTTCTTCTCTTTTGCACCCTTCTCCTTATCTCCTTGTCTGTTCCACAACTATGGCAGGCATCTTCGAGGCTCCGCGGAATGCGGACACCCTTTGTGAGTTTAATTTTCATATTTCCTCGGACTCCACCGTTCCCCTGGACCTCTTCAAACTGACTACGAGCTTCGCACAGTCTTGGGTGGGCAGAAAATCACCGGTGCTGATGTACGGGAGCAGAACGGTATGTGTTCGGAAGAAAGCTCAATACTTACGGATGGATGTTGATCAAATCTCGCAGTCCTTGCCACGCAGGCGATCGCAAATGTCGTCAAGAGCTCCTTTGGCCCCTCCGGCTTGGACAAGATGATGGTGGATGACATCGGTGTATGTCTGCCCTCGCAACCCCGTCTACCCAACAACAGCCTCTCTGACGCGAATCTAGGATGTCACGGTGACGAACGACGGTGCGACTATTCTCAGTCTTCTCGATATCGAGCACCCCGCCGGAAAAATCCTCGTCGACTTGGCTCAACAACAGGATAAAGAGGTCGGTCCTGCCGTTTGCCTACGTCTCGTTCGGCAGAGAGGAACCATTCACGCTGACATCTGTCTAGGTTGGCGATGGTACCACGTCGGTCGTTTTGATTGCTGCAGAGCTCCTGCGAAGAGGCAACGAATTGATGAAGAACCGCATACACCCCACGACCATCATCAACGGTTACAGACTCGCCCTGAGAGAAGCCGTCAAATATATGAATGAGAACATCACTACGAAGGTTGAGACCCTTGGCAAGGACAGCCTGGTCAACATCGCCAAGACTTCCATGTCCAGCAAGATCATCGGTGCCGACGGCGATTTCTTTGCCAACATGGTCGTTGATGCCATGCTGGCTGTTAAGACCATCAACCAGAGAAACGAGGTCAAGTACCCCGTCAAGGCAGTCAATCTGCTGAAGGCACACGGAAAGAGCAGCAAGGAGTCGGTCCTTGTCAACGGCTACGCCCTCAACTGCACTGTCGCCTCCCAGGCCATGAAGACTCGGATAACCGATGCAAAGATTGCCTGCTTGGACATGAACTTGCAGAAGGAGAGAATGAAGCTTGGTGTTCAGATCACAGTTGATGATCCCGATCAGCTGGAGAAGATCCGCGAGAGAGAAGCCGGCATCGTCCTTGAGCGTGTTGAGATGATCCTCAAGTCCGGAGCTAATGTCGTCCTCACCACCAAGGGTATTGACGACATGGTGCTCAAGCTGTTCGTGGAGAGAGGTGCCATGGCCGTCCGCCGTTGCAAGAAGGAGGATCTTCGCCGGATCGCCAAGGCCACCGGTGCCACCTTGGTGAGCAGCCTGTCAGACTTGAATGGTGATGAAAAGTTCGAGGCCTCGAACCTGGGTCACGCAGAGGAGGTTGTGCAGGAGCGGATATCCGATGATGAGTGCATCCTTGTCAAGGGCACTAAGGTACACACCTCGGCGTCGATCATCCTGCGGGGCCCCAACGATTTCACTCTGGATGAGATGGAGCGTTCAGTGCACGACTCCCTTTGCGCCGTGAAGCGGACGTTGGAGAGCGGCAGCATTGTCCCCGGTGGTGGTGCCGTCGAGACGGCTCTTCACATTTACCTGGAAGAGTTCGCTGTCACAGTTGTATGTTCTCCACCATCCCCCGGATTTCACCATATGTGCCTGCAAAACTAACCACATCCTCTCCAGGGCTCTCGCGAGCAACTCGCCATCGGTGAATTCGCCCAGTCCCTCCTGACCGTTCCCAAGACCTTGGCCGTCAACGCCGCCAAGGACTCGTCCGAGCTTGTCGCCCAGCTCCGCGTCCGACATGCTCTTTCGCAGCGTGTGCAGGACGGTGATGCCAACGAGGAGGAGAAGGCCATCGCCAAGAAGAAGACCTACCGCAACTATGGTCTCGACCTGACCAAGGGTCGTGTTCACGACACCCTCAAGGCCGGTGTCCTCGAGCCTAGCATGGGCAAGATCAAGCAGCTGAAGAGTGCCGTCGAGGCTTGCATTGCCATCATGCGTATCGATACCATGATCAAGTTGGACCCGGAGAGGAAGGAGGATGATGGTCACGGTCACTAAATCAAGCCTGTTGGTGTCTTGCTTGCTTTAGTCCACCCCTCTACCCCAATTCCATCTTTTCCCTGTTTCTTCATATGGAGTTCTTAGATATTTAGGATGAAGGAAGAGGAAAAGTATAATCAAGATATGAAGTATATTATTGTATCTCCTGAAATATTGTTGCACATAATTACGTGCTCCGGGGACTTGTATTGTTCAAACTCCACGTTCAAACTCCACGGGTAAGGAAGATTGGCGTGGCGTAGAGTAATGAGACACTCATGTTACTACCGTATTCATTGTAACGGGCAGAAAAATTATAGGATCTATAAGCTTGACTTTAAGATTCGATAGCTTCACTATCGCCGGTAGATTGTACCTTCCCCTCGACTATCCGAGCAGAACTCCCTGCTCCCTGCTTTGCAACAACAGGCTTCCATGAACAAACGGTGAAACAAGCTCTCTAAGGACAAGAAGAGAACAGACAAAACATAAACAAAACACCCGCTAAAAAGAACATAGACATGGATATAGGCCGAAACGCCACAAGATGCACAAACTGAGAGCCGAGGGAAAAATTGAAAAGTAAGAACAGCGCTGAAAGAATTTGCCAGAAGAACTAGGAGAGGAATCATTCATCTTCGTCGTCATACGAGTCCTGCGTTTGCGCCCACCCGCAGCGCCAGCGTTTGCCTTCCGTCTCGCCGCTTGTGCGTAGATCCCGGGCCTCAGGCCCCTCCCGCCAGCATCGGGCGCTGTAATCATCGCTGACCGTGACGAGTTCGCCGTCGACGGTCCAGGATACGGCGGAGACTTCTTTGGCGTGGCCTTCGATTAGAGGCGTGCCGGATTGATAGATAGGAACAGTGTCCTCCAGTCGGCCAGATAGACCGACGCCTGAGTTGGTGCGGCGAAGGAGGCCGGAACGAGTGGAGAATGGAGTGGCGGGAAGTGAGTCCGTTTCTGGAGATGTGGAGCTGGCGGGTGTATTCGAGAGGAACCTCTCGTCTGTGGGAAAGAGAACGGCGCAGCGATCACTGCTTCCAACGGCTAGCATTTCGGGCTTGTCGCCGGCAGCTTTACGGACTCCAACTTTGACGTAAAACGAGGATACCTGCAGACGAGGGTGGCGGAAGCCATACAAAGGGCCGAGACCTTCCTTGTCGGAGCCGCCCGAGCGACGTGGGCGGTTGTTGTTGAGGGAAAGCTCGGGGGCATTGCCGAGGATCAGGTGGGATGTGGAATATGTATAGACGGTGCCGTCGCGGCATAGTGTATAAAGTCGGGAGCCGTCCCCGCCTAGTGTGACCGAGGTAAGACCAAAGCGTCTGTACTTGGCGTGGCTTTCGGGTTCCCGGGTCGTAGACAGAGGGAGAACAGGTCGGTTACGGCGATTGTGATGTGTGGTGCGGAGATCCCACAGTCGTACGCAGGCGTTGGCCTCAGAAGCAGTGACAAACAGGTTTTCGCGGCCTGGAGGGAGGAAGGCTAGCGAAGTCACGGTGATGTCGGAGCGGCGAATTTGGGGTTCTAAGCCGGGGGCCGCAGCGGTCTGTGGCATCCATGCATGCGCGCCATGGATGGTGTTCATGACCTGAGGAAACGTAGTTTTGGAGGAGATGGGTGAAGTGGTTGGTTCTGACTCGGATTCAAGCGAGCACTGTACTTGTAAGCAGGGCTTGTCGAACCCTTTGCATCGAAGATCCCAGATGTTGACATTGCCGTCTCTACTGCAGGTTGCCAGAACCTTGTTGTTGGCCGCCGGTTGAAATTGAACTCGCTTGACGGAAGAGACGTGGTTCGAGAGACAGTAGATCGGCGTTTGGGTGGTCATGTCGATGACTAGCGCCGTTTGGTCGCCCGAAGCCGTTGCGAGCAGTAAATCATCGGATGAGAACTCCAAGTCCATAATCGAATTCATATGCGGACGGAAGGTAAGGTATGCTTGCGAGAATCCGTTTTTGTCGCCTTTGGCAGAATCGAGCAATCTGATACCACCCTCCTCGTCACCCACAGCAACAAGACTATTTGCTGCACATCAGTCAGTAAACATAGCCCAATACTTCTGTACACCCGGGTCACCTCACTGTTGCATGACGCCGTGCAGAACGGAAGAACATAGCGATCGCCGGCAACACTAGCGCAGTTGTGGCTGTCACTTGAGCGGGAGTAGAAATTTGAGGTCAGATCCTGCCAGCCTTGGAGAGAGTTAGACTAAGCGCCCAGTATAAAATAGCGGGATAACATACCAGCTCCAGAGTTTGCTCGCATGGTAACTCTATTTGCGCGATTCCCCAAAATACTTCGCATGTATAGCGCCCCCGATGTTTGTAAAGCCTGCGAGCGACGAACCGGAGGAACTTGGCGAGGAGGTTTGGGGGCGAAGATGGTGAGCTTGGGCTCATGTTCCGGTATGCTGCTCACATTCAACTCGAATTTCCGGACTGGGGCGGCTAGCTCTTGATCATATTTGACTGACTCCCTGACATGGACTTCTTTAAGAGGTGAGGACTGAAGAGGCGAGCCAATGGATGAGAAGGAGAGTTTCCGTCTCTTGCTGGGGGTCCGTATGAGTTCGTGGGACTCGGATCTGTGTTCGATAGCCTTCAAGGTCTTCGTAAAGGCTGGGCCCAGCCGATTGACAGCGGGGGAGCTAAGTGTTTTCAGTGCCTGACGGTTGGTCCTGACTGCGCTCGCATTGTTGTTATTGCCGCTACTCAGCATAGACCGAGGCGTGAAGAACCTCTTGAATGAGCGCGGAGTGACAGGAGGAGGCTTCCTGGGCTTGCGTCGGTAGCCAACATCGGAGGCTATTGACGGTGGGGAGGAAGGAATATCCTGTGATGAGGGAGGGAAATAAGGCTCCGATCGAGGTACTTCAGGGAGATCATGATAGCCGTCCATTGTGTCCCGTAGACAGATCAAAGCACACGGACATTCTATGCGATGAGCGAGTGAGTGAAAGAAAGTGCTTAGTGACCCAGGTGGCAGAGAATGAGAGAATGAGAGGGAAGAGGAGGTGGAGCAGGGCTCGAGAATGAAGGAAGGCCCAGCAATGATGATTCCACTTTGGTTTAGTTTGGTTCCTTTTTCTGCCCGGCGCGGAAAAGTCTCGTGTCGACGTGCCTCTTTCGTGACGCGCATGTCCCAAAGCCGCAGGCGGTGAGTCTCTCTATTAAAGTGGGAGGACAGTCCCGATGTGGCAGGCGGTCTCCCCGACCATCGGCTTTTCCGTCTAAATTTTTTAATTTTTCGTCTTGAAGTCCGCCGGTCAAACTACTTGGACTGGGAGCTTTGGAGCAGCTCGTCTAGTCATTTTTTTTTCCAATTCATTCACTATGGCTCCCATCAAGCGCAAGGGTAATGCCGCAGAGGAGGTATCGACCCGTCAACCTCAGAAGCGCGTAAGAGTTGGCGCAGACGATCGCAAGTCAGAAAAGAAACAGAAGAATGCCTCCGACGACAGCAAGCCCAAGTCGGATGCGCCGAAAGCCTCTGAGCTTTCAGTGCTGCGTGACGATGAGCCGTCTTTCCCCCGTGGTGGTGGAAGCGTTTTGACGCCTCTCGAACGGAAGCAGATTCAAATCCAAGCCACGAAAGACGTCCTTTTCGAACAAAAAGGTGCTAAGCCTTCTTCCAGCAAATTTGAGGGTGGGGAATTCGAGGAGGATACGGATATGGAAGATGCGGGTGAGACCGCCGCGACGGCTGGTCAGGCTTCCCGCAAGAAGAAGGTTAAGGGAAAGAAGCAAGCGGAGAAGGATGCGCAAGAGAAGGGCATTCGGATCGAGGGTCTCAACTTCAAGGTAAGCAAGTCTGGTCGCCAGTCTGTGAAATCTGTGCGCTTACAAAATTCAGCGACTTGTTCCCGGCAGCATGGTCCTCGGCCAAGTTTCTAGTATCAGCGCTCACAACATCGGACTCTCCTTGCCCAACAACCTTACGGGTTATGTGCCCCTAACCTCCGTGTCGCGACTACTAGAGGAGAAGATTGAGAAACTCCTCAAGGAGGACGGCAGCGACAACGAGGATGACGACGATGAGGAAGAGGACTCCCTGGATCTCCACAAATACTTCTACTTGGGACAATATCTGCGGGCAAACGTTGTCTCCGTTGGAAGTAATGCGGCCGACGCCAACCCCAAGAACCGACGCCGCATTGAGCTTTCCGTCGACCCACGACAGGCGAACTCCGGCCTCTCGAAGTCAGACCTCATTACGAATGCTGCAGTTCAAGCTTCGGTTGTCAGCGTGGAAGACCACGGTTTGGTCATGGACTTGGGTATCGAAGGTGCTGATGTCAAGGGTTTCATGTCATCGAAGGAAATCGACCCCAAGACGGACTCTTCGACCATCAAGGAAGGTTCCGTCTTTCTGTGTATGGTGACTGGTCAGAATGCCAACGGCAGTGTCATCAAACTGTCGGCAAACCTTCAGTCCGCTGGGTCCATCAAGAAGTCGCACTATCTCAGCAATGCCCCTACGATCAGCTCTTTCCTCCCCGGTACCGCAGCGGAGATCCTGTTGACGGACGTGACATCGACTGGAATGGTTGGAAAGATCATGGGTATGTTGGATGCCACCGTGGACTTTGTTCAATCTGGAGCCAACACAGGAAAGGAGGATCTGGTCAAGAAGTATCAAACGGGCGCGAAGATCAAGGCTCGCTTGGTCTGCACTTTCCCCGCCTCTGAGCCTTTCAAGGTCGGATTCACATTGCTCGACCATGTCGCCAAATTTGCGTCCGACGGCCATGGACCGGGCTCCTCTGACGATGCACCCGCTATCTCTGCCATTCTGCCCGAGGCTAAAGTCATTCAAGTTGACCCTGGAATGGGTGTCTACGTCCAAATCGGATCTACCAAGCACATCGGTTTCGTCCACGTCTCGAGATTGGCTGATGGCCAAGTGGAAAACATCTCGGCTGAGCATGGTCCCTTCAGCTTGAATACTGTACACGAAGCCAGAGTCGTCGGCTACAGCCACATCGACAACCTCTACCTGCTGTCTTTCGAGAGGAAGATTATCGACCAGCCGTTCCTCCGCCTCGAGGATGTGACAGTGGGAGCGGTTGTCAAGGGAACAATTGAGAAGCTCTTGATTGGAGCAAACGGCCTCGATGGTCTTATTGTCGTCCTGGCTGACGGAATCACCGGTCTTGTGCCTTCCATGCACTTTGCTGATACCCTTCTTCAATTCCCCGAGAAGAAGTTCCGTGAGGGTATGACGGTCTCAGCCAGGATCCTCTCGGTCAACCTGGAGAAGCGCCAGATTCGTTTGACTTTGAAAAAGAGTCTCTTGAACAGCGAGTCCGCTATCTGGAAGGACTACAAAGACATTACCCCCGGATCGCAGTCTCCAGGTACCCTTGTCAGCATCAAGCCTCATGGTGCAGTGGTTCAGTTCTATGGCACCATCCGCGGTTTCCTTCCTGTCTCGGAAATGAGTGAGGCTTACATCAGAGATCCCTTGCAGCACTTCAGACAAGGTCAGGTTGTCAATGTGCATGCACTCAGTGTGGATGCCTCGCTTGAGAAACTCGTGGTTTCTTGCAAAGATCCTTCGACTTTCACCGCAACCTACAAGGAGGCTTTTGAGAAGATTCATCCTGGCTTGCTTGTTTCCGGTACCGTGTTCGAGAAATCCAGTGATGATATGCTCCTCAAACTGGACGAGTACGGCCTTGTGGCTCGACTCAACCTTGAACATGTTATCGACGGTTCTCCCTCGAAGCAGGCTTCGACCCTTTCGAAAATCCGCGTTGGTCAAAAGCTTAACGAACTCCTTGTTCTCGACATCCAACGGGCCCATAGGCTCATCAAGGTCACCGGCAGACAATCCCTCAAGAAGGCTGTCAAGCAAGGTTCCATGCCTGCTTCCTTTGAAGATCTTAAGGAGGGCACTGAGGTCACTGGATTTATCCGCAACATCGCTCAGACTGGTTTGTTCATCGAATTCATGGGTGGACTGATTGGCCTCGTTCCCAAGCGTCTCATCGCCGACGAGAACGTGAACAAGCCCAGCTACGATATGGTTAGGTCACAAGTTGTCACTGCAACGGTCCACTCGCTCGACGCTGATTTCAAGCGGTTCATCTTGAGCATGAAGCCCTCCGAAGCCACCCGCGCTGGCGCCAAGAAGCCCGCCGTCAAGCCCGCTCCTACTAACGATGCAGTTACCAATGCTATCGACGAGAGCATCACCTCGATGTCTGACTTCACCTTCGGAAGAATCGTCAAGTGCAAGGTCGTTTCCGTTCGCGCAACTCAAGTCAACGTTCAGCTCGCCGATAACATTCAGGGTCGGATTGATGTTTCGGAAGTGTTCGACAAGTGGGAGGACATCAACGACCGCAAACAACCTCTTCGCTCCTTCCGACCTAAGCAGGAGATTGAGGCCAGGATCTTGGGAGTCCATGATGCTCGCAATCACAAATTCCTTCCCATCAGCCACCGTACCGGAAAGTTCCCCGTCTTCGAACTTTCCGTCAAGCCAAGCTTCTTGCGGGCCAGCAACCCCACCCCGCTCAACTTGGAGCAGGTCCAGAATGGCTCGTCTTGGGTGGGCTTTGTCAACAATGTCGCGGACAACTGCCTTTGGATCAACTTGTCTCCCAACGTCCGCGGAAGATTGCGCCTCATGGATGCTTCAGACGATCTCTCCCTTCTGGCTGATGTTGACAAGCATTACCCTATTGGCTCTGCCGTCAAGGTTCATGTCACGGCAGTCGACGCTGAGAAGGGTCGTCTTGACCTGTCTGCTAGACAACGCTCTGATAAGCTCTCGTTCGATGACATCTCGGCCGGCATGATCCTTCCCGGTAGAGTTACCAAGGTGACCGAGAGACAGGTCATCCTGCAACTCAGCGACACGATCGTTGGTGCAGTTGATTTGATTGACATGGCAGATGACTACACGAAGGCCAACCCTACCGTGTACCAGAAGAACGAGGTTCTCCGTGCCTATGTTGTGAGCGTCGACCAGGACAAGAAGAAGATTTCCCTTTCCACACGCCCATCGAAGGTTCTGAGCTCGGGTCTTCCCGTGCAGGACAAGGAGATCACTTCCATCAAAGATCTCGCCGTCAACGATGTGGTCCGTGGCTTCGTCCGCAGAGTCGCCGATAACGGTCTCTTCGTGACTGTTGGCCATGGTGTCACCGCCTACGTGCGTGTCTCTGACCTCTCGGACTCCTATCTCAAGGAGTGGAAGGACTCTTTCCAGAATGATCAGCTGGTCAAGGGTCGTGTTACTGTGGCCGATGCCGAGCAAGGCAAGCTGCAGATGAGCTTGAAAGAGTCGGTCTTGGATCCCAATTACAAGGCCCCGCTCACTCTCCACGACCTTAAGCCCGGCCAGGTCATTACCGGAAAGATCCGCAAGGTGCAAGATTTCGGTGCTTTCATCGTCATTGACGGTTCCGCCAACATCAGTGGTCTTTGCCACCGCAGTGAAATGGCCGATAACCGTGTTGATGATGCACGCACTCTTTACGAGGAGGGTGATGCTGTCAAGGCGGTCATCCTGAAGATTGACCGTAAGCAAGAGAAGATCTCTTTCAGTCTCAAGGCTTCATACTTCAATGACGAAGATGAAGATGAAGATGAAGACAGCGAAGAGGACGGTGACGACTCGGAGGGCGTCAGCCTCGATGGTTTCGGTGGAGTCGATGTCGAGGACAGTGATGAGGACAGCGACGTGTCCATGGGTGGAGTTGATGTCGACGACGATGAGGACAGTGGAAGCGAGAGCGAGGATGAGTCCATGGATGAAGCAGTTTCCGCTCAGCAAGGAGGACTCGGTGCAAACGCCTTCGACTGGAACGGCAACTCCAAGGACGCTGAGGAAGCGGCGGAGTCCGATTCCGATTCAGATGCTGAGTCTCGCCCTAAGAAGAAGAAGAACCGCAAGCCTGAGATCCAAGTTGACCGAACTGGCGATTTGGATGCCAACGGGCCTCAGTCTGTGGCCGACTACGAGCGATTGCTCCTCGGTGAACCTGATTCTTCGGTTCTTTGGCTGCAGTACATGGCCTTCCAATTGGAGTTGGGTGAGGTCGAGAAGGCGAAGGAGATCGCCGAGCGTGCCCTCCGCACCATCACCATTGGACAAGATGCTGAGAAGTTGAACATCTGGGTCGCCATGCTGAACTTGGAGAACACCTACGGCACTGAGGACTCCTTGGAGGAGGTCTTCAAGCGCGCCTGCCAATACAACGACACTCAGGAGGTCTACGAACGGTTGATCAGCATCTACATCCAGTCCGGAAAGAACGAGGTTAGTATATCCTTCGAAGATGATCCTTGGGTGCCACGTTTTGCTAATGACCCCCGATTACAGAAAGCGGACGAGCTCTTCCAGACTGCCCTCAAGAAGAAGGTCTTCGCATCCTCGAAGTTCTATGTCAACTACGCCAGCTTCTTGTTCGACACCATGGCTGACCCTGAGCGTGGCCGCGCCCTGCTTCCCCGCGCCCTGCAGTCACTGCCCTCCACCACGCACGTGGAGACCACCTCCAAGTTCGCGCAGATCGAGTTCCGGTCCGAGAACGGCGACGTCGAGCGCGGACGGACCGTGTTCGAGGGCCTTCTGTCCTCGTTCCCCAAGCGCGTCGACTTGTGGAATATCCTTCTGGATCTGGAGATGAAGAACGGCGACGCCGAGCAGGTGCGCCGCTTGTTCGAGCGGGTGCTTGGCATCCGCGATAACAAGAAGGGCGGCCCGGCCATCGAGGCCAGCAAGAAGGTTCGCCCGAAGCAGGCACGCTTCTTCTTCAAGAAGTGGCTGGCTTTCGAGGAGAAGCTTGGTAATGACAAGATGGTCGACGATGTCAAGGCCAAGGCCGCGGAGTACATCAAGGCGGTGCAGCAGCAGGAGTAAAGCAAGTACTAGGTACAGTACATGTCAGGCGGGTATTATCCAGGGATTACGGGACATTAAGGGATTCTTTTGTATATACATAAAAAGCATTTTTGCAATAAGGATATTGTCTTTTCACACTCTTCACACACCGCGACGCCTACAGCAACTCCGCTCCCAAGTAGAAAGGTGAAATTGCAGTCCATTATCTAGGCTGCCTTCCTCTTCTCCGCCATCAGCCGTCGATATTCCTCGACGATATTGCGTCTCTCCGTCGCCAACTCCTCACGGCGCCTCAAACTGCCCACCGCCGCCGGCACATTGGCGACATCCACCCGGGCGCCGCCGCGGATCTTGAAGACCTCCCTCGGTTTGGTCAGCTGCGGCGGCGCCTGCACGACATCCAGGGGATTGAGCTGTTTGTTCACGCGCTCGCGCTTGTTCAGCTTGGCCCACGGATCCGGATCATCATCCACAACCTCCCCCGTGCCATCCTTGCGCTTCTTATTCCCGGACCCCTTCTTCTTGGCCTTGCGCTTGCCCGCCTCGGCCTCCCACGTCTTCCACAGCTGCAGCTGCTCGTCCATCTCCTCCTCGCGCTCCTCGCGCTGCGCCCGCTCCTTCTCCACAATCTCCGCCTCCTCCTTCCGCCACATCGCCTGCAGCCGCAGCAGATGCTTCTCGTGCTTTGTAACCTTGTGCTCGCGGATATTGACCAGCTCCGCGGCCGCGGGCTTATTGGAGCGCTTCATCGCGGACAGCGGCATTTCCCTGTTGACGCGCGCGGCGAAGTCCGACAATTTCTCCCCGGGCAGAATCTTCGGTGCTGCTACCGCTGTCGCCGTTGCATCCTTCGCTTCTGAGTCTGGTGCTGTAGTAGCCATCTTCTTATTCTTCTGCTGCTGCTGCTGCTGCTGCTGCAGAGCACCACCATCCCCCTCGCCACGCTTGCGCTTCTTATTACTTTTGCTAGTCGTCACAACCTCCTCCTCCTCCTTCTCGTCGTCATCACTCTCCCCATGATTCTTGCGCCTCTTCTGCGCCGCAGCCTGCGTCTGTTGTTGTTGGCGCTGCATTAACCGTCGGAACGCGCGCGGGGTGTCATCGTCATCGAAGGCGGATTTTGCGCGGGAGGTGGCCGCCAGCGCCGCCGCCGCGTTCTTGGGAGATACCTTGGTGGCCGCCTTGGTCTGGGTCTGCTCTTTCCGGGCGACACCGCCGGGTTTCTTGCGGTTGTGGTTCTTGGGGCCCCCGGTTTTTTGGGTCTTGGTGGCGGTTGGGTCGCGGACGGGGAGGGATTTGGCGATTCGCGTGGGCGGGAGGTCGTATGTGCTTTTTTGCGTGTTAGTTGGAAGTTTTGGGGAGGTTTCTTTTTCTTGTCATGTGGTGCTGTGGTCCCCCGGGGTGGTGAATTTATCGGGAGGGGAGAGGGGGGTGCGCTTACTCGGCGTCTTTTTGCCGGCGTTTGTGTTTGTGAGGCATTTTGAGGGGGGCTTAATCCAATCGAAGTGGACTGGTTTGGTGGTGTTGGTGGTGGTTGTGGTTGTGGTGGAGAGAGGAATCGGAGTCGGATCGGGGAAATGAGATGGTTTGAAACTTTTTTTTACCTTTGCGGGCGGACAGCGGAGGAGGAGCGCGGGCTATCTTATCGCCGTGGGTGGTGATAAGAGATCACATCACCAACCACTATACCTACTGTCTGGATGCTGTTTTGCATCTCTGAATTATCGTGTATTTTCCGTTGAAGATCATTTGCCTGATGAACTTGTGTTTAAGAGGTTGAGCTACATCTCGAAGCATATGAGGCAGGCCAAAGCAACAGCTGTGGATGTACAGTCTGTGTTCTGGTACTGTGCTAAACAGCCTCATGCTTGCCGAATGCGGTAAACATTTAGCCTGCAAACCAAACTAACCTTGTCTTTGTCTTCTCTATTACAGTCCATCTCAATGAATCAATGAAGCCCACACTTTGTTCCAGCTATGAAAAAGTGTATCAGGGTTCATCTTTCCCTCCCAACTCCTCCTTCCGGCTCGACTTACCTCGTCTGATCAGTATCTACACGGCCAGTCTCCATGCAACGCTCCCAGGCTCCCCAATTCAAGCTCATGCTGTTGCCTAAGCAGTTCTACCTACCCACAAGCGCATGCCCGTGGAGCTTCTCACAGAACCTCTGGCTCCGACCAGACGACACTAGCAACCTCAGCGCGCCTCCCCCCCCTCATGACGGGGGACAATGTCCAGCCCTGCTGAGTCTTAGCCTGCTGATCCTCAAATCGGAATGCCCGAGATGAATGAAATCGGGATGGATACCCTTGCAAAGAAAGGCTTGTTGCTTTTCTGGTATGGTTGGGTTGGGATTTTCATGCAAGGGCGGGGGGCAAACGAGTCGGAAGTGGAAGAGGTGGACAGCAGCAATACACACTCCAACTCCATCGGGGCGAGTCTCGGACATTTTCCCCATCCTCGTTTGGTTCTCCAGTTCCACGATGCCGTCGGGGGACCGGGATAACTTACTGGTAGAGACAAACCCCTCAATGCGCCCCCCACAATTGGTGAAGTGGAAGGTGAATAGGCAGCACTCTACGACTATCCTGAGGGCAAAAAGAGGGTATAGTTAGCGTCCCTGGAACCCTGGTGGTGCACTATCCCCGTATAGACAAACGGCATTGAACTACGGTACGGTCCTCTCGCGGGAGGGCACTTGCTGAGAGTACACAGTATACTACTAGTACTATACGAATGTCGCCATCCCCAGGGCCCATGCAGTGATTGGCAGGAAAACTGAAGAGAAGCGAGAAAGGTAAGCACTGAGATGCACTAACGCTGACGGGCTGAGACTCACAAGTTGAAGTCCCCCGTCCACTAGCCCTAAATCCCCGATCGAGGCAAAGTCGGGCAGTCCAGACTCTTTAAGGCTGTCCCTGAGTGTGTTCATGTGATGGCCCTTCTTTTCCTAGCGTCTTTCTTTGCGCATGCAACTGCTTCTGGCTCGGGGGCTTTTTCCTTTTCCTCGTTTGTGTTTTTTGGGTTTATTGCCCGAGGGGTCAGAGTGTAAGCGTGAATGGTTGGTGGTCGGTGGTGTGTTGGAGATTGTGCAGCGGAGAGAGAGAAAGAGAGGCCAGGGTCGTGTGTCTCAGGGTCCACCCTTTTATCTTTTTCTCTTTTTTGTTATTCTTTATAAATCAGTAGGCAGCAGAATTGCACGAGGATGAGAAAGACCATGTTGTGGTCTAGTGGAGAGAACTGGCACAACATGAAGATACCTAGTAGTTTAGACGCTGGATCCAATCAATCGGACCACCTCCTTCAGGGTCTGGGTCCGATTAGCGGAGTTCTTTTTACAGTTTACCATACTGTGCAGTGTGCAGTCTCCATAATCGAGTAAATCAGAGTTTGGACGCCTCCTCCAATGACAACCTCGCTCCCAGCACATGGGCTGTCCGATTTAGCCGTGAAGACGCAGAACGCCTTTCTTTAAATTGAAGAGAAAGGAATAACCCTCATGATCTACTGCTGCTGTATCTCTGCTGCAATGTGGGTGCTCAAGAAGGGTCTGATGAGGTGTGAATGACTCGGAGTGACTGACTGGCTCTTACTCCCTGCATTGCATACTTCACTTGCAGTCACCACATCTACAGTACATCTACATCTACTTTCCACTGACTCTTCTTCTCCCTCCTTCCCTGTCCACCACACTTCTTTTCCTACAACCACCTTCACCACCTTCACCACCATCATCACCATCCTGTCTACGGGACAGGGAGGCAGACTCGCAAGAGATACAACTCCTTGCGACTTACTCTTGTATCTCTACAGCTCTACTGGTAGATGGCTGATCTGCCTTCGCCTTCCCCGCAGTCTTTCTGTTCCTCAGCATCACCACCGATGTTGACCCCCACCGAGCGCTACCAGCAGATGGACCACCATCCTTGGGTGAACGATTTCCACACGGACACCAAGAGTTCCAGCATTGCAATCAGCGAGTTCGATCCCGAGGCCGATCCTCCGCGATCCCAGGGATTTCGTCGCAAAGACCAGCATCCACCGTCTTTGTGGATGCGGGGACTGGGTCTTATCGCCGGCTTGATTGTTGCACCTCGCGATAAACGGGCCGAGGCAGCTCGTCCTCTGCTTGGCTCTTCTTCTTTCTCTTCCTCCTCCGCCTCTTCTTCCTCTGTCACTCTTTATCACAATTCATCCGTGCGACAGTTCCCCAAGCCCAGACTGCTGCTTCGCTGTCTGCTCTACCCGATCGCCGGGTTTTTGATCATGCTGTAAGCCAACCCCCACCCCAATGCGAACGAACACCTGAACTCATCCACCGCCAAACAGAGGCATTGTGCAATTCATCTCCATCGCCTGCGGCATAATTATCGCTTTCTTCCCCAGCGAACTCGACCGTGCAACCGAGCGGTGGCAATCGCACAGCACAACCCAAGCTATCGACCTCTCCCACTGGCCCACCGATGCCTCCCGTGACATCATCCCCGTGGCCTGCCACTCGCACAACGACTACTGGCGTCCCGTGCCGTTATTCTCCGCCGTCCAGGCCGGCTGCATCGGCGTGGAGGCCGATGTCTGGCTGTTCGACGAGGAGCTCTACGTGGGCCACACCACCTCCGCGCTGACTCCCAAACGCACCCTGCGCAGTCTGTACATCGACCCGCTGCTCCGGGTCCTCGAGCAGCAGAACCCGCTCACCGAGTTCCACCCCCAACTCCAACGGCCCCTTCAGGGCGTCTTCGACACCGACCCCGCCCAGACCCTGGTGCTGCTGATCGACATCAAGACCGACGGCCAGGACACCTGGGACCAAGTCGCCGCCCAGCTGACTCCGCTGCGGGAGCGCGGCTACCTCACCTACTTCAACGGCACCGCCCTCATCCCCGGCCCGATCACCGTCGTCGGCACGGGCAACACCCCCTTCAGCCTCGTCACCGCCAACACCACCTACCGGGACATCTTCTTCGATGCGCCGCTCAACCTGCTCCCCGAAGGCGGAGCCGCGGAGGGAGCCCCGGACGCCGCCCAAGTCTCGTCGCCAAGTGAACCAGCGCACGACCAGCGCCCGCAAGCCCTGAACACCGCCCGCGGTGATGACGCAACCGCCCCTCCTCCGGCGGAAAATGTCGGTCAGGGCCTCTCGGGCGTCACGCCGCAGTCCGAATCCTTCGACTGGACCAACAGCTACTACGCCTCGGTCTCCTTCAAGAAATCCATCGGCGCCCCGCGCGCCTTCCGGCTCTCGGACCAGCAGGTCGACCGCATCCGCGCGCAGATCCGCGCCGCTCACCGCCGCGGCCTCCGGGTCCGGTACTGGGGCCTGCCCAGCTGGCCGCGCAGCCTCCGCAACCACCTCTGGGCCGTCCTGGTGCAGGAGGGCGTCGATATCCTGAACGTCGATGATCTGCAGAGCGCGACCCGCCAGGATTGGCGGCCGAAGTTGTCCGATTTGTGGAGTTAGATAGTTTTTTGGTCTTTCCGTTCATTCTTTGAAGATGCAAGGGAAGGGGAAGGAAGAGTCTGAGCTATGTGAAGATGGAATTCGAGAAAAAGGCGTTTTTGTTGTTTTTTTGTTCGTTTTCTCGCGGCTTGGCGTGGCTTTCCTTATGATGAAATTTCTCTTATGGTGATACCCTTTTTTCTTTTTGGCGATGGGCCCATGGATTGTTCGATTTGGATTTTGCTTTCGTTGCGCTTGGTTTCATGATTACGAGATGCTACGCTGATCCTGATGTGGATTGCTTCCTTTAATGAAAGGAAGGGATCAGTCCGCTATCGATTTCCTCGGATTTCTCTGTGACGCGGTTGTTCGTGGGTGGGAAGAGGAAAATGTTGGGTGTTCGTTCTAGACTAGGTTGCGTTCGTGCTTCTTCTTTTTTTTTTACCTTCTAGAGACAGAAAGACGGAGACAAGAGAGAACAGAATCTTAGATAGAGGTATCAGTTTTCAGCTCTCGGCAAATCCCTTGCTTGAAATTGTGCTAGCTATGGAGAAACCTGGGTGACAGGTAACAATTTGGGTATCATTTGACCAACTTGTGGGTCATGGGGTGAACAACACAAAAGAAGAAACGCTTTTTTTTTCGGAGGCTGGAACACAAAACGCTCACAAGCAGAATAATGCCTCCTCGCCAAACTCCGTGTAGACCGTCCCTTCCTCCCGCAGAATTGCACCTAGCCAGTCTTTGGCCGCGGCGAAGTCCGGCGCACCGAACTTGACTAGCACGAACCCGGCGCGGACCCGGGCCGCTGTGAAAGTCACCTGGGAGTCAAAGTTGGGGGCAGGTTCTGTCGCGGCCGAGCCACTGCACACAGTTGGGGAGGACCAATTGCGGGCTCCAATGCGCGGCAGGGAGGTGAAGCGGTTCATGAAGAAGTTGGCCAGGTTCTCGAATACCGGACCGTAGAGGATCAATGTCCCAACGACCCCGTGCGGATACGTTCGTTCCCGGATCAGATTCGATTGCGCCAGGAGCTCGGGGTCTTGAGCGAGCTGATCCTCGTCGAGTTCGCGGTCCAGGATGAGCGAGTCGCGGAGGAGAAGCTTCTTCTTGCCCGACTCATCAGTCGACCAGACCTCGTTCTTGCCGCGCCAAAGGTGAAAGTCCCAGTTCTCGCCGCGCGAGGCACGGCCCTGCGTCACCCAGTCCAAAATACACAGGCTGCTGCGGTGATGGTCTTTGCTGGAGGTGGGGCCATCGATGGTGAAGGTTTGCACCTGCTCGTAGCGGCTGTCCTTGTAGGGCACGGCGGGGTCGGGGAGGTAACAGAGGGCGGCCTCTTGGCCAACGTGAACGGTGAGATGTTGACTGCTCTTGTCGGAAAGAATGTGTTTGGGAGTGCCGCGTTGGCCCTTGATGCTGGCGTTGGGCTCGGTCTTGAAAATCTTGGTGCTGCCTTGCGGGGTGGTCACCACCATTCGCGTCCGCGGATCGAGCGTAATCGAGACATTGATCTTGTCACCGGGCAGAAGTCCGCCGCCGTAGGTCAGAAGGTAGAGGTGCACGGGTTGCGAGGGACAGGTGAGCGCCGAGGACTTGGGGACGAAACCCGGGGTACGGGTGAGGAGTTTGAGGGGGTATTTGTAGGTCAGGGTCGTCAGGGTTGGATTCAAAGGTGGCAGCAGGGAGAGGACAACTTTGCCCTCTCCTGGCTTCGCTATGCACGACTCAAAGGGGGATTTTATTGGCATGCTGGTGGTAGTGGGGAGTGCGGCAGCGGCAGCGGCAGCGGGGGGACAGGATGTTTCAGAGAAGAATGTGTTTTCTTGACGGTTTTTTTTATTGCGGGGAAAGCTCCCGGGGGTGGACAAGCGGGAAGAGGCTAGGAGAACGAGAATTGAGGAAGAAATACTCGAGCAGAAAGAAAAGAGAGGGTCGTCGATCCGTCGGCTTTTAACAACATGGTCTCTCTTCACTTCCCCAGCAATGCTCTTTTTATTTTTGGATCAATCTCAAAAAGCAATTCCACTCGACCAGGGGGATGGCGTCATGAAATTGGTGAGTTGGTGGTCAAACGCTCTAAATCCCTTGGCCCTGCATTGATTTTGCAACCAAAGATGGAGCTTGTGGCCTTTGTTGACGAAAGAGATCCGGCAGATCGCACTATCGACGCAGGAGTCCCCAGTTTTACTGAAGTCTGCTGGGCGTGAATGACTGCGAATCCTCGCGAATCCTCAGGCAGAAGCGGGGTTGGATTGACCCCGTGAACGCGGAATCAATGATTCACAGTCTGGTCCCTCTTGGCTCTCCGGAAGCGAATGAATGAAAGGAGAGTGGATGGAGTTTGAATGGAGTTGAAAGGCGCTGAACGGCGTTGAATGGCGTGGACTGGAGCAACAAAAGACCGAGTGAGGCACAGCCAGCCGCACAGCCCATGTTTTCATTACGGCATAAATATCACCAACTCCGCACTTTCCTATTTGAGCCATGTCGGTCGGTCAGGTGATCCAGTCGGTCATTCTGCCTCCTCTTCCCGCCTTGGCACGAGATCCCGTGACTTTCACGAAACAATGACCCTGTATGCCTCAGGCAATAAGCTTTCAGGCACCCAAACTTCCCCAGCGCGTCTCTTGTGTCTGTGTCTGTGTCTGTGTCTGTGTCTGTCGCCTGTTCCGTCAACGGAGGGACTCACTCTTAGCAGCAACAGCGACAGCGACAGCAGCAGCATTGCTTGCTTTCCATCCCCCTCACTCACTCACTCACTCACTCTCTCCCTCACTGAATCCAACTACCATTCTTCCCCCCTCCCCCCCTCCCCCCCCCTTCTTCAACTCTTATTCTCCGCTACTAACTCAGTCCCACTCACGAAACGAAACGCACACGCCCTCCAATTGATTATCCTCGTGCGTCTCTGCCAATTTCCCCTGCTGCTTATTCTGTTTCCGCCTTGTCCGCCCACCCGCAGTGCCAACCAAACACACGCGCGCGCAATCCGGTGCAGAAGCCCAACATCGCGTTCCCCGATTCCGTGCCGATCTAGCGTCTATCCAGTCAACAATCCAGTACGCTCTACTATCTTGCGCCAGCTGCTCAACCTCGGCGTATTCATCTCTTTCAATCTGACTGACCATGCTTATTCACATTACAGTGAATTAATCCTCGAGTCTGACCAGAATGGAGACCGAGTCGCCCCTCTCAACGCCCCAGCCTGGGCCGGCCACCCAGAGCGACGCCTCCCCTTCGACCGATCGGAGAAAATCTGGCCGCGTGACGCGCAGACCCGAACTCTACTCACAAAGCTACAGCGCCAGCAACGGCGCGACCCCCAGCGGTGCGAAACGCAAGCGTGCCGCGACCGGCGACAGCAACGATGAAGGCGAGGACGGCGAACAGAGTGAGGACCACGCGTCGGAATCCGACGACATCGAATCCGCCGATGAAGAGCCCGACGAAGAAGAACTGCGAGAGAAGAAGCGCGCCGCGCGCAAGGCATCATCGAAGAAGCAGACCTCCGGGTCGTCCAAATCAAAGTCGAACAAGTCTCAGTCGTCCCGATCGGCCAAGAAACCCAAGGTCGCTGCGGCTGCCGGCAATGGCGTCGGCCGTCAATTGGCCCTGCGACCCGCAATCAACGGGAAGCGGTCGCGGCCCAAGCAGATGAAGGCGCGGTTGACCATGGCTGCTCGACAAGGCGGGCTTTACGGTAAGCGGTGTCACGTCTCGAAACTGTGCATGGTTGTGCGATTGCTGACCGTGGTATAGCGGAGATCTTTGGGAAGGGTCGCAATGTGGAACCGGTTGCCGCGGAATGGCTTACTGCGTACCAGGAGGATCAGTCGGCGGCCGTGACTGAACTGGTCAATATGATGCTCAGGTGCTCCGGAACCGATCTTGATGTCGATACGCACGATATTGAGGACGTAGACAACGTCCCAACTCGTGTGTCAGACTTGGCGACGGAGTACGATGCGGTTGGAATCACTGAGTATCCCCTCATATCGAAATCCCGGAAACTGAAGTCCTTCCAACCCGCCCTCGAAAGCTTCTTCATGGCCCTGATTCAGACTCTGCACCACTCCTCTGTCCTGTATACCGATCCCAACTTGTTCGAAAATCTGCTGGTCTGGATGGCCGGGTTCTCCACGAGCAGGTGCCGACCTTTCAGACATACGGCGGTTGTCATTACCATGACAATCATGAACGCTTTCTGTGATCTCGCTCGAGAGATCACCACTTTGGTGTCCACATCTCGCAAGCAGCTCGAGAGTGAAAGGAAGAAGAGAAACGTGAACAAAGGAAGAGCGGATGCGATTGCGTCAGCTATAGAAGACAATGAACAGAAGATCGAAGTGATCGATGACGCTCTGAAAGACGGCGTCGACGTTGTCTTCGTGCATCGCTACCGGGACATTGACCCCCACATTCGAACAGAATGCATGACGTCTTTGGGACGGTGGATGCGCACGTATCGAGAATATTTCTTCGAAGGACAATTTCTTCGCTATTTCGGTTATATCCTTGCGGACTCTGCTCCTCAGGCACGCCTCGTCGTTGTGAACCAGTTGCGCGATCTTTATGGAAACAGAGACAATGTGGCTGGACTCCGAGCATTCACCGAACGCTGGCGGCAACGGTTGGTTGAAATGGCTGCTCACGACGCAGACATCACAGTACGCGCCTCAGTCATTGAGTTGCTTGACATCGTCCGTGAGACCGGATTGATTGAGCCTGCCGATATAGACACGGTTGGTAAACTCGTTTTCGATAACGAGGCGCGGGTGCGCAAGGCAGCTGGCCGTTTCTTCGTTGCCAATGTTGAAGACGTGTTCGACTCTACCTTGGAGGAACTCGGCGAAGAAGTCAATGAATTGTTTGGTGACGAGGATGAAGACGACTTCGAATCGCCAAAACGGTCTTGGATTAAGTACAAATGTCTGGTCGATATACTGCAGGCTTACGACAATATGGAGAGCGAAGAACACCGAGAAGACCCTTCGATCCCGTCGCGAGACGCACTTCTGGGAGCTTCCATGGAAACTCGATTTGTTCTTGCCACAGAGGCCATTTATCCCCACTTGACTGACCTTTCTCACTGGCAATCTCTAGCTGGATATCTTCTGTACGACCATTCTCAAATTTCCGACGATACCGCGGAGGATGACACCGCGGCCTCGGTCCGACAAGCTTATAAGATGCAAGAAGGCCAGGAAGTGATTCTCCTTGAAGTCCTATGCTGTGCTGTGAAACTGCGCGTTCTCGATATCGCCAAGTCCGACATCGATAAGAGAGGACGAAAAGTCAAGGCGTTGACCGATAAGATTCCAGAACTGCAGGAAGAAATCGCACACAGTCTTGCACAAATCATTCCACAACTTCTGAATAAGTTCGGCTCGGTACCGGAAGCCGCCTCTGCTGTTCTCAGACTCGAGCACCTGGTCGATCTGGGCAAGATCGAAGATATCCAAAAAGATGCAACCGCTTATACCTCGCTGCTGAATGATATCAACAAGCAGTTCCTCACGCACTCGGATCGGGATGTTCTTGCCGAAGCCAGCGTCGCGTTCTTGCATGCTAAGAGTTCTGATGACATGCGCGAGGCTCTGGAGGGCAAGGTACAAGAGCTGTGGGACAACATGATTGACACTCTGGGTACATTATCTCGGAAAGAGGAGGTCGCAGAGGGAGGCTCGATAGCTCCAGCCACTCTCAACGAACTTATCAACACGGTCACCAGAATTTCCAACCTGGCCAGCGTCATCGACTGCACTCACGTTCTGGAAACTATGCCGTCCACCCGGACCAAGGGAAAGAGTAAAGACTTTGCAGAGGCGCCGTTCAACACCTTTTTGCATCTTGTCGAGCGTGGACTCCGTGCAGAGGAGGACGACGAAGACTCGGCGAGGGCAGAAACGGAACTGGTGGTCAACGCTATCAGGACCCTACTTTTCTACTTCATGTGGAAGGTTCACTCGTTGGTTTCGGCCCTAAAAGCCGGCAAGGCGTCCTTCAACACCGCTTTCTTTGAAGCCCTGACCAAAGGCCGCGAGATGTTCGTTGCAGCGCTGACTGCTATCATGAAGAGTCGCTCTGGCCTCGATGATATCCGCTTCTGCGCCGCCACGACTCTCCTAGACCTACAGACTCTATTCGGCACCCTCCGCCATGCGGGGCTCGGCGTGGGCAACGACGAGGACACCATTTTCCAGACCCAAAGCTTGGTCCACGAGATCGGGGACGAGCCCAAGGCCCTGATCACCAAGATCCACGGCATCGCGGAACGGACATACGCGAAGAAGATCCGCGTCGCGCTCGCACCCGCCAATGAAGACGAGCCGTTGTCCGATGATGATATCCAGAAGGCGCCGGTGGATGAAGACGAGGAGGAAGACGACGACGAAGACGCCGACCAACCGCTCGACGACGAGCGTCTCCGGTCCAGCATCGTGGCGGAGCAACGGCTCTGCGAGCTGACCGGGAAGATCGTCCTCGCCATCGTAGGCCGCATCCTGGACGCATCTGGCTCCGACCAGGGCCAACTACGCAAGCGACTTCTTCACCACAAGGCCAAGCTTGGTCGCAATTACCGCGCGGTCCTGGCCTTCCTTGAGGACCGCAAGCCCCGCACCACCGCATCACGAGCCACGTCTGCCCAGTCCAGGACGAAACAACCCGCCGCCCGGCCCACGACCGACAAGCCCAGCGCCGCTAGGAGCGGAGCCAACCCATCAACCAAGCAGCGTAAAGAATCTCACAAATCAGCTGAACGAATTGAGGACGACGACGACGACGACGACGAAGATGAGGAGGAGGAGCACGAAGAAGAGGACGCAATCGAGGACGACGGCTCCGAAGACGGCGAGGAGGACCTCCGCGCCCGAGGTCTCGTCGAGGAAAGAAACATTGACAATATCGATCAAGACGAGGATGAAAACGCGGCCTCCCCCGCGCCGGATGATGAGGACGAAGTCATGGGTGACTGAGATTTAATTCCTGTAGTTTGATTTCGATCTTTCTTTCTTTCCTTCTTCGTATGTGTCCATATTCCATTTGTTTATTTTTATCTGCTTGTTTGGAGACATGGCACAGTTCAGAGGCAAAATTTCACGGTGTTTCTTTTTCGTCTCTTTTTCGAATGTGTTCATTCAAGCCTGGGTTCCTTTCTCTTCTTTTACTCTGTAACTTTCTGTCTTCCTGTGTACTGTTTGGTAGTAGGGTAGGCGTAACTTTATATCATCTTGACTTCTGTTTGCCTTGCTTTGCTTTGCTTTGTTTGATGATTTAGTTTGGTTTGTAGGGGCTGACTCAAGCTAGATGGACGTCTTCTCCGTTGGTTTCTTTCCCTATGCTGCATTGAGTAGAAGATCTGAACGAATGTGTTTGTTCGCGAGTACTATGTTCATGATGATTGATCGATCCCCTTAAGTTTGGGGCGTAGGACTGCCATTCTTTGGGAGATCTTTAGTTGGTCTCTCGGCTTTTGATATATGTACAGTGCAAGCGTACGTTCTGTCAAAGCAGGATTGAGGAGTCAGTCGATATGGCAAGTTAGACCTTTTGTACAGTATTGATGTCAGGTAGTCCAATCTGGATTTCAGAGTCTGTGTGTATGGAATATGCTCTTGGGCATCCAGTCATGTGACGTTGATTACACTGACATCCATATGCTACTCTAAGGTATATATCTACAAGCTACTAGATCGACCATACACTACAAGGGCCTAGCGCTTAAGAAGAGGGAAAACTTTCCATTTTCTGACCTAGAGCGAAAACCATCCCCGCCATCGTCGCTGAATAGAACGATAGATATACCGCTTGGAGTGCGATCTGTTGATCATCTATCCACCCTACCTTCCCCACTGCGTCAGCGGAAAAGAGGGAACCATGCAAAGCTAGCGATATACCACTCTTCCTCTCCAGAAAAGCAAAGGCGGATGGACGGACACCCGCATTCTAAGCCCTCACAAAAAGACAACCGAGGGGCAGAAAAGAACAACCATCCAGGAGAGACATGAACATGAGACCGAAAGGGGGAAGAATGAAACAGGTGCGCCGGTGTATGAGGAATGCTACGGTAAGAGGAAGCAACTTTGGGGGAGAGTACATGACGGTGAATCTTGTTTATCGTGAACTTATCAAAACGGGATTGTGAGTAGGAGGGGGTGGGGGACGGCGGAACGCAAATGTCGAAACCTCGAGTAGCAAAAGAAAGGGTGGTTTGAAATGAGAAGAGGACATTTGTGGCGGTGCAGCGAGTTCTCCCTCAAGCACTCTTGAAGCAAAGAACTTGAATCAAGAGCGATCGAAAGGGTTCAGAGTCCCAGAGTCTCCGCGTACTCGGAGGTTTTGGGGTCCACAGCGCAGCCTCCTCCAGCCGCCATATGTGACAGATCTAGCGATAAGGCATGAACTTGACATGAATACACCAGATCGTTGGAGGTTCAGATTAAGAGTGCGGATAATCCGTTCTTTACATGTCCATGGAATCACCACCACCGTTGGCGAAGTTGAAGCCGCCAGGCTGCTGTTGCGTCGTGCCAAGGGCAAATCCGGTCTGTGTTTGCTGGGGAGCGACCTCATCGATATCACCAGCCTCGTCCTCGTCAGAGAAGTACTTCTCGATGATGTTGTACGCCTTCATGTAGATCTCCTCGTTGGCGTTGTTCTGGCAGTCGTGGATCTTCTCCATGCCACCAGCCTCCTCGATGAACAGGGCGTAGCGGTTGACGCGAGCATCGCCAGCCTGAGCAGCTTCCTTGTCCATGTCACCAACCTTGAGGATGTTCTCGAGGCCGTCCAGCGCAACCTGGATGATCTTGTTGTCAGGGCAAGCAAGGAGATCGCACAGAGGCTTGATGCATCCCTGCGTGACGAGGTAGCGGATCTGCTCAGGCTTCTGGAGACCACCGGAGGTGGCGTTGGAAATAGCCCAGCAAGCTTCCTTGCGGGTCTTGAAGTCGCCATTGGCGAGGAGATTGATGAGAGGAGGAATGATACCAGCATCGACGACAGCCTGGATCTGGGTGGAGTTGCCAGCAGTGATGTTGGAGATGGTCCAGCAAGCTTCCTTGCGAATACCATCCTTGGTGGAGCTCAGAAGGGAAAGAAGAGCGGGGAGAGCACCGCAGTTGATGATGACCTGGGTCTGGACGTCGTCGCCGGTCACAATGTTTCCAACGGACCGAAGAGCAGGGGTCTGAACAGAGGTCGAGGCGTGCATAAGGAGCTCGACAAGGCGGCGGGGGATGCCAGCCTCGATGACAGCCTGAATCTTGTCGTTGGCGCCATCGGACAGGTAAGAGATAGCCCAGCAGGCATCGATCAGGACTTCGTCATCAAGCATGTAGATAAGCTTGGCAAGGACGGGAAGGGCGGGGGCAATCTGTTGGAATGTGAGTGTTAGCGCGAAGCTTTTCTTCATCTGAATGCGGGACAACATACGGTGTTCCAGTCAGGCTGGGGGGTCTTGCCACGGCAGAAGTTGCTCAGGGTCCAGGTAGCGTTGCGAAGCATGCTCAACTTGCGACCATCGTTGATCAAGTTAAGGAGGGGGCGGAGAGCACCGGCGTTCAGCACGAAGTCACGGCACTGAGGGCTGTCACCAGCAATGTTACCAAGGGCCCAGACGGCCTGCTCCCGCACATCGGGCTCGGGGCTGCTCAAGAGCTCGACAAAGATGGGCACAGCGCCAGCCTCGATGACCACCTGGGTTTGCTGGGCGGAACCAGAGGCAATGTTGGTCAAAGCCCAAGCAGCTTCGAACTGAACAAGAGTGTGAGGAGAACGAAGGAACTCGACGAAGCGGCTCACGACTCCAGTCTCAATGACGCGCTCGATAGGAGGGTTGCGCTCCTTGGAAAGCAGCTTCCGGAACTTGGTGGTAGCCTGGATCTGCTGGTCGATCTGCTCGGAGAAGACACCCTTAACCATCTCCGGGAGCTCAACGTTAAGCTACAAAGCAAACTGTTAGCCATCGAAGCAATAAAACAAAAATAGACGAGTGAACATGAGGACCATAAGGTGATGTTGCGCGGGGATAAGTCCTATCCAGCTCAAGCTCACTTTGGCGGCAAAGCGGTGAAAAGCTCATTGCTTCACATTGGCAAAAGCAAAATAAGCTGCGCCGCTACCGCCTGCAGAAAACCAAGCACACGAGCGACAAAACAAAAGGTGATTACATGCTAGAACAGGCAGAGGATGAGAAAAAGCGAGAAGGAAAGCATACCTCACTCTCGATGGCGCTGGCCTCATCATCACTCTCAGCGGCAACACCGCCGCCTACACCAATTCCACCATCACGGGTCTGGATACCTCTTCTCTTGGCCAAGTTCTCTTCTCTCTTCTGCTTGCGAATTTCAACCTGCTGTTCCTCACGGCGACGACGAAGTTCATCAGGCTTGAACTGGTTTCGGGCCTTGAACTGGGTGCGACGGTGCTCGGGGATGTAACGTTCGGCCATGGTTGCTAGGACACAGGAGGGGTGAAAACAAAGCGCACAGGTGGCTGATTAGCTAAAAGAGAGGGGAAGAGGAAAGAAAGAGAGGTAAAATAAAGACGCGAATAGTTTTATGTCAAAAATCAGACAGAATACCAGTGAGGGGGATGGTTCTAGAAAAAGGAGACCAAGGGAAAGCTAGCCTTGGGTAAGAGGGAGATGAGCGCAAAGAAAGAAGTGAAGTTGAAGGAGGGGAAAAAAGTGTTGATGCTCGGAGGTGGGATTGGCTCCAGTCACGGGATGCCTGATGATTTGCTGCTTGCGGTCGCCGCCGACTGCAAGCGCCACTTCCGCCTAAGCGGTTTTGCCGCGGAGGGGCTATCTTGTACACGAGCTGATTGGTCGGACAGGAAAGAGGCAAAAACAAAGATCTTTTGTCAGGGCATTTGAGAGAGTGCACCCAAGAATGCAAAAAGAAGAATTGCTCACACTCGGACTCGAACCGAGGATCTCAGCATTACTAGTGCTGCGCTTTACCATCTAAGCCATGCGAGCTAATTGATGGTGTAGTGCGTCTACCTCTGCTAAATAATCTGATTTTATGCGCGAAACGGAAGGAAGCACGAAACCGCGGAACGCGTCTTATAAGTTGATTGTCATCCAGCTTCATCGTCTACACTTTTTCTTCTTCCCAGAAAATGATTCTCTTAATCCTTACTGGCTTCGATTGATGTGATGATCAGCACTTGGCTTTGATCAGTCACACTACTTCTAATCAATTGGACTCTTTCTGCTCAAGATTCAAGCAGTAGTTCGGCAGTCGAGTCGAAGTCAATCAATGAAATCTAGTCCATGATAACTGCATCGTTCATGGCTTGAATTACTTTCTTGTATCCTTCGCAGACACCCCTAGTATGTCTACTACCAGTTGCAATGCCGGTCAACTTCATTCCCAGACTGGTGGACATCTCCAAGGCGCTCGCGTCTCCTGGCAATGTTAACATCGTCGGCGTCGTGGTCGACGTGATGCCCGGCGTTTGGAAGTCTCGGGGCTCCTCTACCTGCATTACCTTCACGATCAAAGACACCAACTTGGAAAATGGCCATACGTGGGACGGGTTGAAGGTCAAATACTTTAGGGATAACGAGGATAGTCTGCCACCCGTCAAAGTGCATGATGTAATTCTGCTGCGCAACTTATGGGTTCGTGATCGATTCATGGCTGTGTTCCTCAAGCAATTGACACTCACGATTCTCGCTGCAGGTCCGGTCATTACAAGGAGGAACCCTGGGAGTGGCCGCGCAGGATCGGTGCATCCCATGGGCCATTTTCCGTTCAGACCCGAATCCGATGGCCAGGTCCTCGCCGATCTGTGGCCCCCAGCCCTTTGAGCCTGATGCGGTCGAAAGAAAGAAGGCCCTGTCTCTGCTGGACAAAGTCGCTAGCATCCACGACTTTCGCAAAGCTTCGGTGGAAGCCCGTCCTCCACCTTCCTATGTGGTCCAGACCTCAGCCCCGAACTCCAGGTCATACAACCGCAAGAAATTCTCGCTTATCAAAGATATCGAGGAGCAGACGTTCGTTGACTTGGTCGGGGAAGTGATCAAGATATACCCCAATGATAGCGAGAAGGCCTTGCTTTATCTAACTGACTACACTTCCAACAAAGATCTGCACGACTATTCACCTGACAATGACGGGGGCAACGGCGACGGCTGTGAAGGAGACACCTTCAACTACCAGAGACGATTTCGAAAGAAGTGGACAGGGCCCGCTGGTCAGTTGTCTCTCCCGGTCACATTATGGGAGCCACACGCAGCGTACGCCCGTCAGAATGTCGGGGAAGGTGATATCGTTCTCCTGTACAACGTCCACATCAAGAAGAATCGCATCAACGGGAGATTGGAAGCTACCGTTCATACCAACCGAACCAACCCTCTGGCGGCAAACGTGGTCGTCGTGCAACCTCACAAGGACGTGCGAGCCCAGCAGTTGATCGACCGGAAAACCGCATACTGGGAATCACACCCTCGAAAACGAAAGCCCGTTGAGGAAGACAACCAGAAGGCTCCCAAAAAAGTCAAAGCAAAGACGCGGAAGCACGACGCCCCCGCGGAAGGCCAACAGCTTTTGGCCCCGCCCGTCACCAACCGCGGCCGTTACGAAGCAAACCCTCACGGTCAGTCACCTTATATGAATAGGATCCAGGAAGGCTGAAACTGACGACCCTTGATAGTACGCGCCGGCAACCCGTCAGTTCCCACCCGAAGTCTCGAGGCTATAGTCGCCTCTGAAGAGCACACCAACCGGTCACCGGACAACATCGAATACCGCTTTCCCTTCCAGAACTTCTGCTATCGCTCGAAAGTCCGCGTGGTTGATTTTTTCCCTCATAACCTGGAAGACTTCTCAGTCCCAGTTCCCCGAGCCTCATCAAACGGAGGCGGTGACAGAGAAAATAACGACTTCATGACTTGGGAGTGGCGCTTCTGTCTCCTAATCGAAAGCGTGCCCCCGCCCCCAGCAGGGCAAGCCAAGCAGCAAATGAGATTGTTTGTCTCTAGGAGCGAGGCAGTGTACCTCTGTGGTATCGATGCAGTGGAGTAAGTCACAACCGTTCACCTCTGAACAGATTCCATAGGCTGACGCCGTATCAAATCGCCATCACTCAGCCTCAGAAAAAACCCGGTTGACCTTGAGAATCTGCGAGAAAAATTGTTCCATATTTGGGGCAACCTAGAGGAACTCAAGCGAGCAGCCAGGGAGAAAGGCACAGAAGCGCCACGTAATTTGGGTGCATTATCACAGCAACCGTTCAATTGCTGCATTCAGGAATATGGGGTCATGTGTAGGCATCGCATTGGCACGGTCGACGGCGATGATGTCCCGGCATGTACCCATGAGGACTGCTTGGGCTGGGAGAGGCGGTTTGCGATGTTCATGACCACAATCGATGCTTAAAAAGGAACTTGAAATGATGGTTCTTATCTTCTTCTACCTTTACTATACTCCTAGCGTCATGCTTTGAAGGTCATTTCCCAGGGTCTGGTTTGGGTTTTCTGGTCTCCATGTATTAATCCATTGCATCCAACCATCTTGTATAACCTGGGGATAACCTGGGGGGTTAATAACTATAGGGCAATACCTTCATTCTGGATATACGTTACGTTATGAAGCTGAATAGTATGAGACCGCTCCGTATGCTCAGACCTGTGTTAAATGCACCAACTCAAGGCTACCTCGAGTGAAAGGGAGCAGCATTATAAGGAAACCAGCACTTCCAAGGGAGCCCTCTGAATGATAAAAGATAACAGGAAAACAAATGGTCAAAAGGCTTTTCACCGTACCATATATGTTTGTGGTCAGGAACGCTAAATCTTAGTCACCTTCACAACAGTGGTATCGATGCCATGCGAGGCTGGTTCGAACCGACAACTGGAGCCCCAATGGCACTCTCTCTGACCCGGCTCACTATAGGGACACCGGTGTCCAAACGTACATTCGGGGTCGTTGCATTCCAGTCCATAGCGGCAGGGAATCATACGAGCAATGGCTGTCAACATTACATGTTCGCTTCTTGTTAATTTATGCGAGTGATCATGCTGGCAATCATCCACGGGACACTCCCCCTGCAGATGGTAGTAATTGCACAGTCTCAGCTTCTTGAGGCGATTCATTTCCTGCTGGTTAATTTTCTTCATGTCCAGCCTGTCGACTCGTTGTCCGTATTTGTTGCGCTCGACGACCTTGGGCTGTGCGGGCGCGGCCGCTTTGGAGCGCACAACCTGAAACTCCTCTTCTGGGCTGGATGGTCTGGATGAGGCGAGCGATAGTGATACGCTGGGGGTTGTGGACGCTTGGTTCCCAGACCGTGGTGAGAGCTTTGCCTCCGGCTTGGGTGACGGAGTGAGCTGAGAGCGGGGCTGCGTGGCCACGGCAGCTTTCCAGGGAGACCAGATGGGAAAGATCTTCGAGTCGCGGAAGATCTTCGGCCACTGCAACGTCCTGAATGATGAGCTAACTGCATTCAAATTCTCTCCGAAAGGCAATGCTTCGAGCAAGGTCACTCGCCCCATCAGGTCCTTGTCGTCAAGGTGATCTCCCAGAACTTGGAAGAAGGAATTCTCGTCCGCACAACCTAGGAGAATTTGATGACAGTGGCAGTTATAGAGATTGAGTTCAAAGGCCTCTGCATGGAAATGGTTGTCAAATCAGCGTGGAATGAATGCAGGATGGAGACTGAAGAAGCTTACCAGCGATCTTATTGTGCGCACTATCCGCTTCGGCGCCCGTGTCCACGATGTCGATCGAAGGATAGCAACTATTGAAGCCGCGAATAAAGTCCTGCAGCAACAACGGGTCTGTGGTTATGCCGCCTCGAATGCAGGTCTCGCTTAGTGCTTTCACATTGATATACATTCTTGTCAACAATTTGGGGCCCTTCGCGCTGGGGAGCTGGTCGGTGTTAAAAGCCTCAAGCTCGTTGTGAAGCTTCTGGGCCGCGAGTTTCCCGCCTGACGTCCCCTTTTTGAGGTACTCATCCTTAAAAATGAACCCAGACCCGTCCAAGAGAACAATTATGTAGGGTTGGCGGTTCTGGAATGCGATGAGAAAGTTGAGGTCAGCACAGACTGTGTCGCGGGAACTATAGAGCGTCAGACCCACCATGGAAAGCTGGAACCGAGAGACCTGTCCCATTAGTTCCATCTCATGTACTTGAATATCTCGATTGAAGCGCTTCTCGCGCTCATGATCAAGCTTTTCCTGTTCGAATGCATCTTCAAGCTGCGCCACTCGCTGCAGGAGTTCCTGTGCGCCGGAAAAGGTAGTGTTAAGGCAGTGTATACATATATGGATTATCGCGGATTGAGTAGTTGTGCATGTACCTCAATCAGCAGGTTCTTTTTCTGTTCGGTGAGAACCAGGTTTCTATAGCGATCCAGATACGTGGTGGCCGTCATGGTGATCAGTCAAGTCAGGGTTAAACGCGGTATTGGTACTTCTGGCTAATCGTTCAAACCAACAACAAGAAAATGAAGTGTGGAGGTTAGATCAGGAAGAGAGAAAGAGTCAAAGATAAGTGTTGTATATATAATGAACTTCAGACGAGCTGGAGATATAGGCAGATGAATTCAGAAACTAAGTATAATTAGACATTCACTGCGATTGAGATTACAACACAAAAGAAGGAGAGGAGAGAAGAGGAGAGAGAAGTTGCTCTACAAGGATTGCAATCAAAGAGTCAAAGGCGTGGAGCTGGACTGACACTTGACACTGGCACTTGCACTAAATAGTGAATAGTCTACGGATTACTAGTGCAGTAAGTCAGTAGGTAAGTTACTGTACAAAACAAAGTACGGAGACTGGCCTGATAAGCGCGGAATGGCAACTGGCAGATTCACCTTGGAAGCTGGCGACTGACCGCCCGGGGAAACTGCCGTAACTGCCGGAACAGCTGAGTCAGCTGTTAACATGGGGAAAGCAACCGAACCGAAACGCCTACGTGGAGCAAACGCCCTCCCAGCCGATTTCCCCTTCACATCATCATCTACGATCCTCCTCCTCCTCCTCCTCTTCTTCCATCTTCCTCTTTCCTTCCCCCCACCTCTTCTTCCCCCCCCTTCCCCTTCCCTTTCTTTCGTTCTCCTCTTTCGGTTCTTGCATCGCTACCTAAAGCCGTCACACAATGGCTCGTCTTGGTTTCTTGTCTCTGGCTCTCCTTTCCGTCCAGGCCCTGATCGGCGGCGGTCTCGCGGCTGTATGTTTTACCCTCATCTGAATCAATTAGATGACTCACGTGTCTCAATGTTCGAGTCACTAACTTAATGCTCTTTCTCATATCTCTAGGACGCTGTCGAGAAGGAGGAGGCCCCCCAGACTCCCAACCTTGCTGTCACCGCGCAGGCTGCTTTCCCTGCCTCTGAGTTCTTTGGCGTGAAGCTGGTCAATGGCCACCCGACCCAGGCGCTGATCACCTTCGCCAACGATGAGCCCAACCCGGTGACTGTGAACTTTATTGGAGGTTCTCTGTGGTCCATTGGCGAGGAGGAGAACCGCATCGTTCGCAACCTGACCGCCCACCGGTACAGCCTCGAGATCCCGGCCGGTGAGCAGGAGAGTGTGAACTTCAACTTCGCCACCGAGATGCACCCCCAGGATCTGAGACTTGAGCTGGCTTCCGTCATCTCTGACATCGAGGGCAACGTCTACACTCTGTACACCTACAACGGCACCGTCAGTGTGGTTGAGCCTGAGACCAGCATCTTCGACCCCCAGATGTAAGACCTCACTACTCCCAGTCACCCAGGGAATATTCACTTATAATGCTGGCCACAGTCTTTTCCTGTACTTCTTCCTCCTGGCCTGCTTCTCTGGTGTCGTCTACTTCTTCTACACCGTCTGGATCGCCCCCTACTTCCCCCAGAAGCGTCGCGCTGGCAAGGCCCCCGAAACCACCAAGAAGTCGACTGTGCCCAAGAAGGAGGAGATTCCCGTGGAGGGACCCGCTGTCACTTCTGCCACCACCTACAACGCCGACTGGATCCCCGCTCACCACATCAACCGCCCCGAGGCCCGCAAGGTGAAGGGCAGCAGCTCCCGCTCTAAGAGCCGTGCTTAAATGTCATTGGTGACATCATGAACGGTGGCTGTGTAAGATGAAGATAAGGGAAGGATCCAATGCTCGTAGAGGGGACCTTGAGTGGTTCTTTCTATAAGGCTGAAGACAGGAAGACCAGTTGACAGATACGACTGCTGAAAACGTGGTCAGCCGACTGGTGGTCCTGTTCTTTCATTTTGCGTGTACATTTACGTCCACAGTTGATTTAGGCAAATGAAGCTTTTGCAACTTAGGCTTCAGGGTTCCATTAGAAACACTCAAGGATCGAATAATGAAGTTACACAAGGGGTACCACGCCCTTGGTCCTTGAATCCAAACCTTTTACCATCTCCACGTGTCCACTGTGGATCTTCCATTATAACTGCCTCCAAGCGTCAAACTCCTCCGCGAGGTGCGCCTTGAGCTCGGCAAACCGATTCCCAAACCCCAGCCCACAGCGCCAGCAGACAAAGTCCCGGCGCAGATACCCCATCTCATCCGGCCTGCGCCGGGGATCATCCTCCGCCAGCGGGAAGTCGTCGATGGGCACGAAGAACGGCGTAGAGAAACTATTGTAGTGCTTCCGATGCTTCAGCCGGTCGCTGTACCGGTCCACGGAGAGGACATGGACGTGCAGATGGTTCATGGACGGATGCGCGTGGATCCCACACATGAGCTCGCGCTCCCAGTCGCGCCCGCGCGGCAGCTCCGCCGGCGGGGGGTTGCAGTCCAGCGCCGCCCGCCGCGCCGCCTCCTGCGCCGAGAACCGCCCGTGCAGGCGGCGCAGCTCGCCCGCGGCCAGCGCGCGCAGCCGGTGCGTCTCTGCCCGCACCTTGTCCAGGAATTCCCCGTCGGCGAGCGCGTCGAACGGGTGCAGCCGGGTCTTGGTGGGGTCGCGCGGCAGGAGGAGCAGGTGTAGCGTGGATTTGGGGAAGAGGTCGCGGACTGCGACGAAGGAGTCGTTGTGGTAAATTACGGTGGTCGGGGGGTAGGCCGTTGGGTTGGCGATGTAGGCGCCGAGTCCGTCGCGGGGACCCCCGATGGCTCTTCGTTTTGAGGTTGGAGTGGTGGTGGTGGCGGTGGTGGTGGTGGTGTCGGTTTTGGTGGATGTCGATGTGGATTTGCGCTGCTTGCTTTTCGTGGACATTAGCTCCGCGACTGTGGGATTTTTTTGGTTAGAACTATGAGTGATTGTTTTATCGAGTCTCCTCGGTATGCGCCGGGAGGTAATGCGAGGGAGAGGGGTGAGGAGTGAGTGTAGGGAAAGGGCATAAACGGCGCAACTGCAATCGCGATGGATCGCTAGCGCAGCGCTCGAGTCGGACATACAGGCATCTCGCTTGGTCGCATTCTTCTTCTCCTTCCCATCTCCCGAACTGTCTGCTCTGTAACCCGATGACTCGGACATGGTAGCAGAGCTATAGTATCACGAGTACCTCACCATTGCTTGCACGTGTTTGTGGTCGCAATGAAATCATCAAGCAGTGTAGTAGTAGAAAGAGGGAAAGTTCAGATGCGGAGAGCACAACCCGAGCCAACTTAACCCAAATTGCTCCCCGCAGCGACACCAACTCGACCAAAGCGGTCAACGTGCGGGACAACAATTAAGTCAATCAATTCATTAATTGTCAACCCAGCAGCCAGCCAAAAGTAAATCTCCGTGCCACGACTTCGTTCTTTTCTTTGCCTACCAGAGGGGCATTCCCTTGCTCCCTCTCCTCCCCCCATTGTAATACTATCAACATGGGCCCCAAGAAAAAGTCCGAAAACCGGGGAGGCGCTCCCAAACCGGGGACGAAGCAGGCCAAAGCCGCGGCCGAGCGCACGGCTGAGACGGCGAAGAAAGCGCAGACCACGACCGACGAGCAGAAGAAACCTTCGGTCAAGGAGGTCATCGGAGGGGCATCATGGACCGGGAAACTGCCCGTGAATATGCTCGCGGAGCATTGTCAGAAGCAGAAGTGGGAGAAGCCGGAATACACGATGGTGAGTTTTGTGGGATCTGGGTTCTTCTTTGGGATAGCTCCCAGGAATCATAACCCTCACACCTTTTGTGTGCTGCCAGCGGGCGCGCAATGTCTTTTGCTTGGACCCGATTCGATGGACAGGGATCTGACTGCAGATGTGACAATAGATGAAAGTCTCAGAGGGGTTCGTCTCCAGCGTGATATTGAAGCGCGTTGATCCTAAGACTCGCGAAACGATCGTCCTTCCTCCGATGAAGCTACCCCCGTCGCATAAGCACCTCGCCGCTCAGCCTACCGCGCTCGAGGCTCGACATTTCGCCGCGGCGTATACGTTGTACCGAGTCTGCAATATGAAGAATCTCCACATGATGATGCCGCCCACATATAAGAAGCTCTGGCGCGAGGATTTCACGGATCTCAAGGCGGCGGACTCCAGGGAAGGGAAGGGCTGGATGTACGAAGCTGACCCGTTTCTGGCGAAGCTGGAGCGCGAAAGCGCTGCGGCAGACTTGGAGAAGAAGCGCAAGGAACGGGAGAAGCTTCAGGCAGCCAAGGCAGCGGAGACGACGGTCGATCTGGGACTGGGTTCCAGCGGTGGTGGGCAGAGCAAGGGACGGAACATCTGGTCGCGTGCGCCCAAGGTTGATCTTGGCGGCAAGATCCGTCGTGAAATTGAGGGTATGCTGAGAGAGCATGCGATCTGGAACCCCTACGGGGTGGAGATTCCGCGAAAGGAACGTGGTGCCATTGTCGACGAGCTCACTCGTCTCGGCTTCCGACGCAGCCACGTCGAGGAGGCGGTCGGCACTTGTAAAGACCGAGAAGAGGTTCTCGAATGGCTCCTCATCTACGTGCCGGAAGATGATTTGCCTCGCTGGTGTCTGCCCGAGGGCTACTCGGCGGGTGTGAGTCTTGCAAGTGATGACCTGGCCAGAGAGGCCAAGATCAAGCGTCTCACTGCGATGGGATATCCCGCTGATCTCTGCACGCGGACTTTGGATAGCAAGAAGGGAGATGAGCTTGCGGCAGCAGAGATCCTCCAGAATACATTGGTCCACGGCGGAAATGCTTCGGCTGAGCCTGCTTCATCTGGGGAGGAGGACTTATGGGCAGAGGAGCAAGAAACACTTGAGGCAATTTTTGGGGAAAGGTATATACGGGCTTCTGACAAGGTCTGTGAGATCAAGGGTGAAAATTCCGATTTGCCAGAGTCGTTGACTTTCCGGTTCCAACGACCTTCGAGGCACTATCCATCTTCTCCGCCGATCATCTCTATCCAGGCGAAAGGTATTCCTGCCTATATACGTCTTAGTGCGATACGTCAGGTGGTTCAGTACTCCGAAGAGAATTTCGTGGGAGAGCCTATGATCTATAACATGCTGGATTGGCTGGAGACCAATCTTCCCTCAGTCATGGAGAATCCAGGGAAGCTGCGAGACATCTCGACGGTGACAGCTCCCCTAGCCCCAGCCGGGGCCGACTCGAATCTTCCCGTGCGCTCGTCGCGCAAGAGAGGATATGAGGTCAAGTGGCAACCAGGTGCACCACAAAGCGTCTCACTACGCGAGTCCTGGGAAGCGAGGCAATCAACCAAAGAGCAGCAGGAAATGCTTCGAAAGCGCCAGTCGCTCCCGGCCTGGAACACTCAGGAGGCCATCATCAATGCTGTGAACACACATCAAGTTACAATCATCTCCGGAGAGACCGGTAGTGGAAAGAGTACCCAATCCGTTCAATTCGTGCTCGACGACCTGATCAAGAGAGACCTCGGCGCGGCCGCGAACATCATCTGTACCCAGCCGCGTAGGATCTCTGCTTTGGGCCTGGCGGATCGAGTCAGCGATGAGCGATGCACATCCGTCGGCGACGAGGTTGGATACATCATTCGAGGAGAGTCGAAGGCTAAGTCAGGGCGGACAAAGATTACATTCGTCACGACGGGTGTTTTACTTCGTCGCATGCAGTCGGGCGGTGGTCCTAATGGCGATGTTGCAAGCTCTCTCTCAGATGTCACTCACGTCGTCGTTGATGAAGTGCACGAGCGCAGTCTCGATACCGACTTCCTCCTAGCCCTTCTCCGAGACGTTCTGCGCCGCCGCAAGGATATCAAAGTCATTCTGATGAGTGCAACCCTCGACGCAGAGATCTTCATCAACTATTTCGGCGGCCGGCAGTCGGTTGGGCTGGTCAACATCCCGGGACGTACTTTCCCTGTCGACGATTTCTACTTGGACGATGTTATTCGTGACACTGGCTTCTACCCGGAGCTCACCGAGCGGGACTTCGACGAGGAGGCTCCATCCTCGCAGCAGACCGACGAGCCCCTTGGCAAGGTCCTCCGAAGCCTCGGAATGGGTATCAACTACGAGCTAATTGCCTCTACCGTCCGATATATCGATGCCAAGCTGGGCGACCAGCCTGGGGGCATCCTGATCTTCTTGCCCGGTACCATGGAGATCGAGAGATGCCTCAACGCTGTGAGGAGAATCCCGAATACTCACCCGCTACCTCTCCATGCTTCTCTTCTGCCCGCCGAGCAGCGTCGGGTCTTCCAAAGTGCCCCCAAAGGCATGCGAAAGGTCATCGCTGCCACCAACGTCGCCGAGACATCCATCACTATCGAAGACATTGTGGCCGTCATTGACACCGGCCGCGTGAAAGAGACGAGCTATGACCCGCGAGACAACATTGTCAGGCTACAAGAGGTGTGGGCTTCGCAAGCAGCCTGCAAGCAGCGCCGCGGACGTGCCGGTCGTGTCCGGGCAGGAACATGCTATAAGCTCTACACACGCAAGGCCGAGACGAGCATGCCTCACCGGCCTGACCCGGAGATCCGGCGCGTACCGCTGGAGCAACTCTGCCTGTCCGTGAAGGCCATGCAAGGCATCAGCGACGTCGCGCACTTCCTCGCCAACACCATCACGCCGCCCGAGAGCACCGCCGTCGAGGGCGCCCTGGACTTTCTGCACCGCGTCGGGGCCCTCGACCACGACCGGCTCACAGCCCTGGGCCGCTACCTCTCCATGATCCCGGCGGACCTCCGGTGCGCCAAACTGATGGTCTACGGCTCGATCTTTGGCTGCATCGACGCCTGCGTGACCATCTCCGCCATCCTGACGGTCAAGAGCCCCTTCGTCTCCCCGCGCGACAGACGCGAGGAAGCCACCGCCGCCAAAGCCGCCTTCACCAAGGGCGCCAACGACGGCGACCTGCTGACCGACCTGCTCGCCTACCAACAATGGTCCGACCGCGTGCAAGCCCACGGCTACTGGCAAACCCAGAGCTGGTGCATCGCCAATTTCCTCTCGCATCAAACTCTGCGCGACATCTCCTCCAACCGCGCGCAACTCCTCACCTCCCTTAAAGACGCCGGCCTCCTCCCGGTTGACTACTCCTCCTCCTCACGCGGCGCCAACAACTGGAACCGCAACACAACCAACAAACCCCTCCTCCGCGCCCTCATCGCGGGCGCCTTCCAACCGCAAATCGCGCAGATCTCCTTCCCCGACAAGAAATTCGCCGCCTCCATCACCGGCACCGTCGAGATCGACCCGGACGCCCGCACCATCAAGTACTTTAACCAGGAGAACGGCCGCGTCTTCATCCACCCGAGCTCGCTGCTCTTCTCCGCCCAGAACTACCCCGGCGGCGCCGCGTACCTGAGCTACTTCACCAAGATGGCGACGAGTAAGGTGTTTGTGCGGGATTTGACTCGTAAGCTGCCCCCCCCCCTTTCTGCCCTCTTTCTGCCCCCTGCCCCCCTACCTGCAAATCAATTTCTTTTGTTGACAAGCGTGCACAGCATTCAACGCCTTCTCCCTCCTCCTCTTCTGCGGATCCATTGACCTCGACACCACGGGCCGCGGGCTGATCGTCGACGGGTGGCTGCGGCTGCGCGGCTGGGCGCGCATCGGCGTCCTCGTGTCCCGGTTGCGGATGATGCTGGACGAGGTGATTGCCGGCCGCATCGATCAGCCGGCTGCTGGGGTTGGGTCTGCGGGCTCCGGAGGGGTGAGCGGGCCGCTGGCGGACCAGGTGATCGAGGTCGTGAAGCGGTTGGTCGAGTTTAATGGGTTGGATCAGTGAGGTTTCGGGGCGGCTGCGGGCGGCGGACATTGGATGAATGCATGATTGTTTTTGGGAAGATATTAGCTAGATCGTTGGTTAGATAGATAGATGGGTCGGTTGGCAGAGGACCCGACCCGGCTTGCTTTGGTGGGGGATTTGCTTGGTTAAGATGATGCTAGAAGAGAGGTCGTCGTACTAAAGCATGGAGGAGATAGAGATAGAGGGATATCTAAGAGGGCCTGGGTTGGTATTTACTGACCGTGCTGGTGGGACAGCCGGTGTCAATGACAGCGCTCTGTACTAGCCCCTAACCCCAAGCCTTGAACTAGATTTAATAGGTCAAGATACGCCGCTGCAGCATATAGAATAAGAAAAGTAAGATTCATTTTCATTAATACCTGCGCCATAATCCTGGATGATAATCCGTCGAGCGGGAAGAAAAAGGAAGAGAAACGAAGTGTGTCGCGTTAAGAGAAGGAAAGAACAAACGTCATTCCAAAATCCGGGACAGAAGAGAGAAAAGGAAGATCGAAAGGGAACAGTTTCATCGTGCGTGACACTCTTCGACAGGCTTGCGTCTCGGGTCGTGGGGTCACTGTCCATGAGGGACCAAAACATGCCGGAAACGTAATCATCACGAGGCGGCATGGCATAATCGACCGGGCATAAGAAGAGACAAAGGAGAGGAACAAATGGGCAGAACCTGAAGGAATGGCAGGTTTCAGGAAGAATTAGGAAAAAAGAAATAACTAGCCATCGATTCCATGAACTCCCGAGCCTGGATGTGTTGCGCGGCTTTCATGTCATCCGAATCATTAGATCAATACAAAAATCAAAATAACTCCGCCTTCCCTTGGTATCTGATGTCCTGACTCTGTGGTCAGTTTTTCTTTTTTTGTGGGTTCTAAAGTCCAATGTGCATAACTTGGGACATCGCCCCTAGTCCATTGATTAATGTGTAAGGAAATGTAGAGAGTGAAAGAAGGAGCCAAGCGTTCTGGTCAGTAGCACGTGGGTGTGGGTTGATCGATTCCTTTTACGGTTCGGCGCTTGACTATCGAAGCAAAAGCCTTAGCGAGGACCTGGATGAGGAACGGCACTAAATGTTGACTTTCTTGCAATAGTGGCCTGCTTCGAAAGTCGAGTTCCGGCGGAAAACAGAATTGTCTTTGTGGTTGTCAGGGAGAAGAAACCCTCGCTTCATTTCGGCCTCGACGAAGAGAGAAGCGCGTTTGTATCGCTTGTCGGTATACTTCTCGTAGATCGCGGCATGGTGTTTGCTAGGTCTCTCGCAGCACTCCATCATGAGGGAAAGGAGAGGCAGAAGCTGAGAGTAAGTGTATCCTGCATAGTGGGTATGGGCGGGTGTCTGTGCTTGATTAGCATCTCTCACGCGATTCAGATTGCGGTAGTCATACCCAGTCGCCCTTTCCCAGCATCAGTCTAGCCAAACAATGAGCTCCCGCTGCAACAAAGCTAGCAGGGCTGCCAACGAAGCGTTCGTCCATGATGGTGATTTCCAGAAAGTACTTGGCTAAAGTGCGCGTCTCCAGATCATAATCGTCGGCTTTGCTGATGCGGCGCAGGAAACTCATCGGACCAGGGCACCCTAATTCGAACTGCAACATGCTCAACATGAACCATTCGGCTTTCAGGATCTCGTCCGCAGAATACCCGCCGTCGACCATGTAGACAATCTCTTGAATGGACGGGCAGTTGATCTCTTCATACTTAGCCGCGATGAAGATCGCAGTGGCGCCCACCAATTGAAGCTTGTTGAGAGAGACAATCTTGCAGGACAGGAACCGGTCAATATAATTGACGCAAAGGAAGAGAGTCTCAGGCAGCAGAGAGAACCGATGGTGGACTTGCACTAGCCAGTCCATGAGAACCGAGCGCATCGACCACTGGATCTCGGCCTGGTTATCCATGTAATGCGCATTTGGCAATAACTTGATCTATACATAGCAGGCATTGTTAGTGACTTCCTCCTTGTCAATTGTGTGGTTTACACGGGGTCCATACCTCTTGCTCTCTCATATACTCGAAAATTTCCTCACTGTACTCCGCAACCATACTTGTGTCCCAAAACTCATCTTCAATATCCTCCTCTGTTCGCGTAGCTTCAACAACTTGCTTGGCAAGGGCTAATTCCCGTCGGACTTGCTGAGTGTACTTAGGGAACAGGACCGTCGTAGCGCCGCCGGTAGTGTTCTCGCCACGCGAACGATAAGAGCGAGCCGTGATGTATCCATCATCGTCCTCATTCTCCTCTTCTTCATCGTCCCAATAATCTTCAAATTCGGCCTGTGCCGGCTGGCGATCATGGGCGACGTGAGAGCTTGTGACAGATTCGCGGTCGGACTTGATAGCAGGATCAGATATATCGTGGCCTGCAGGGCCAAGTTCCTCGCGGGCCTCGCGACTCTCCCTCACACCTTGCACCTCACAAACGTCATCATCAAGTTTGGACGATTCTTTGTCATCTTCTACCAATGCGGAGCTGACAACAGCGTGCTCTTCCAGTTCTCCGACCACAGGATCTTGGACCTCATCTGATTTGGTTTCTTCCTTTGCGCCATCTTGCTTCGCAGGTGCAGTAGGCGCATGTGCAAGGGAAGGTTCGCACTTTCCTTGCTTCGCTTCTTTGTTGGTTTCCTTGGATGTGTTTTCGCATTTTTCGGCTTGTGCCTTGGATGTGTCCTTGAAGATAGTGGCCCGCTTGTTCAGGATCTTGCGGGTATTCGTAGCCTGCTTTGACGGCTCGACGGACTTCGCATGAGTGACATTGGTGACATTACTCAAGATCCCCTTCATCCCTCCTGGGCGTTGGGCTGGTTGTGCTAGGACAGTGGACTTCTTCTCAATGACCACCGAGGGCTTCTCGGCAGCTTTGGATTGCTTCCTTCCAGCAAGGGATGCGTCGTCGCGGCTACCATTGACGGGCTTGGACGTGTTGCTGACATCCCCAAAGGCCGCCCGCTTGGTGGTAGGCTTCGAAACGCCGTTCTGATAGAGGGTCGACAATGCAGGGGTCGATTTGTTCCGCTGGTGGATGGATTTGCCGGCTGCTGCAGGGAAGGGGGCATTTTCGTCGCCGCGGACGCGGATTCTCTGGGGCTATGGAAATAAAATGTGATTAGCTCTGGTTTCGAGGCTGACGCGACCTTGTAAAAAATGTTTAAGATGTCCTCAGCTGCATGGGCGCGTGGGTACATTGCGCACTGAGGACAACAAATGGCCGACCAGGTGATCGACACTATCGAAGAGGAACAACGAAAAGACGATAACGTACCTTTGCATCCATGTTGAACCAGGGTCAACGTTCACTTTGAGCCTCCAGGACTCGACGTGGGTTGTGGATGGGACTTGGGCTGTTGTTGTTTACTTCTCTGCGCTCTGCGCAAGAGCAGTTTGTTGCAGCAGCCAAAGTTATACTAAAAGCGGCCCCAAACAAACAACAACAGCAACAACCACGCCAAGACCAGGTGCTGAGAAAACGAAGAATTGATCCAGTGATGACCGGGACAAAGGTTCACGCACTGGATTGGCACGAGGCTTTTCTGAAGCAGTTTGTAGAGAATTTCAGAAAGACTTGGAGAAAAGCGACGAGGAAGCAATTGAGAAGGAAGGGAGGGGAGGGCGCGACCTGGACAGGGCAGGGCAGGGCAGGGCAGGACAAAAACACTGAAGGCGGAGGCTTGAAGGCTGCTGAGGGAGCAACAGCAGCACTAACTTCACTAACGGCATGGCAACAAAGGGCTGTATTACCCAAAACGGTCACTTCCTTACTTGGTTACCGTCAACAACCAGCTATGCTTATGTCAGCCCAGGATTCCTCCCAAGCTGGCTGCAGTTTGCCTGGTTTGCCTGGTTTGTCTGGTTTGTCGGTCTTTCACACCCCATGTGACATCACTCAGCGCGTCTTCCCGCTAGCACTTCATTTCTCTTTCGCCCAGAAATCTTGCGATCCGCGGAAAGATCATGATATTTCCAGCCAGCAGAATTACCTCCAGAACAATGCGATTTGGCTTCTGAATTACATTCATGCATTCTTGCTTTGGGCGGGTGTGGGCAGGGGCCGAACTATGGGCAGGCGGGGGACGCGCCGGGCGACACGAAACTGCTCGCTCAGGAACGCGAAACCACGTGACCAGTCCGGGCGCTACTCTCCGCCATTTCGCCCGGTCATTTGAGGCTGGATGTCGCAATGGATAGAGGTCGACGAACAAGCCTGTTGATTGGGGCTACAAGGCGCAAGTGGTTCTCCAAGGGGTTCTTCAAACGAGACCGATCACTAATTCAGAGATCTTGCCGAAGACACCGGTATAAACAGGCAGGAGAAGGGAGAAGGAGAATTGAGGGGCGTTTGCGATCGAGATTGGAGCCAGCGCATATTAGGAATGAATGATAAATGATGAAAGACCAAGAGAGGGAATCATAATGAAGGCAGCGTCAATGACTTGAACAAACCCAAGTTTTTCTCGCTGGCTTTACAAGTTCTGTATTCCCTGTCTCCTGAGTTCAGTTTTGCTGCGGTCTTGTTCTCTGGTTCCCGTTTACACCCGTGCAAATGCCAACGTCGCCAGGAAGCCACGGTGGGACGCGGATCCGGCGCTGCCTATCATGATACGGGAGGGAGGATCAAGTGGTGGAGGGGAATCAGTCCTCGTCTGGTCAATCGCCGATCGCGACTGTGGGGATTGGTCTTACAGAGTACAAGGGTTGCGCCTTTTCACACAGCTGACAGAATTGAGGGGGAAATATCCACATAGATAAGCTCTTGTTGAATCAACCTAGAATAAACTGAGGGAAGGTCGAAGAAGAAGATGAAGATGAAGCAGCAGCAGGGAAAGGGAACAGCCGACTTTTTGAGGTATTGTGAGCGAACCAAAGCGGACTATTGAATGAGCGCAAAGTTTCGGTGTGGCCAAAGGACAACAACAATAGTCGACGTTGCAGGACGAAAGTCACTCAATCCGTTCTTTATTCGGAGTTTATTGATTGACTCAATGAGACAACGACAAGAAAAGAAGAGCCCCGCCGAGCGACCCCCCAATTTCTTTCCATCCGAGGGATCCTACAACAACAACTAGATATCTTCATTTCCTTCTTCAGGCTCTTACCACTTGCTGTTTCGCCTACTTCATCCTAATCATCTATCTGCAATCAAAAACTCGAGAAGGAAAGACCTTCTGGATGGTGGTGTCTATGTGACCTATAATCATCACCTTACTTGTTAGGGTGTGGGCTGCTGCACAGCACTGCACCTGCTCCAAATCCCTTCCCTTCCCTTCCCCCCACTCATCCGGCTAACGACATCGTTGCGCCGGTTGGTGGTGGCTCGGAGTTGCTCGTCTCTGTGTCTGATTTTGCGCTTCACATTCATGCTTTCTTAGTCGCTTCACATTTCTCCTTCTCCAATGCGATCCCCCAAGGTTCTCCAAATCATGATAATGGCCAATGCAGACAACTGTATAACTCGACCTTGCGAACCACTGTGAATTGAAAGAAGAAGGGAGTAAGTACCTTTGGGGAGGATGACGGAACTAATAGAGAAAATGCGATGTCGCACCGGGACCTGCAGACTGACTGGGAAATGGATGGCCACTGGATGGAAGGAGAGACGGCCGGATAGACACGCTCTACCCGCGGATAGAACGCATTTACATACATACAGTAACCTAGTAGTGAAGCAACGTTATCATGCTGGGGAGGGGAGGGGAGGGGAGGGGAGGGGGAAAAGGTCGATGGATAACTTGTGCCTACCCGACGGTTGGTGAAGGACAATCCCTCGTCCATTCATTCATTCATTCATCCATCCATCCATCCATCCATCCATCCTTACGTAGTCCATGCTGGCGGATGGAGGGAGGGAGGGGTAAAGAAAGGACAAGCCTGGACTGGCGCAGATCATGAAACGAGGCAGCAATTGGGCGTGATCGCTGGTCGGTGCTGTTGGCCTGGAGCCAGAGCCAATAATGCCCCCATCATCTCCATCTTTGTCCCTCTCTGTTGCCCCATTCCGTTCTGCTCATTCCACCGGTTCCATCAATCAGTTCAATCCACATGCTTGTGGTTGACAGACTGGGGTAGAAAGATGAAGATGAAGAAGGGAACGAGGTTCGCATCGCTCGATTCAACCCCAGGGTCTGTGAGCATGAGACGAGCTCCGGGCGGGAATTTCAGCCCTGCATGTCTGAGGGAATCCCGTTTCCCAGTGGGAGCAGCGAGAACGAGGAGGAACAATCCGGATCGCATTGGCGCAACGAGCGACGGCCGCTGGTCGCATCGAGCAGATTTGCGATAGAATCCCCTTCTCCTCCTTCGCCCCAGTTTGCGCCTGTCGGATTTATCTTGTGGTTTGGTACATCAAGCATGAACAAAAGAACAAAACCTGGCGGTGACTTCGAACCGGATCATTTTCCTCTGGGGATCGCAGCTGGCCCATGTCTGGTGGTGACCGGGATGTGATTCGGGGGTGTCATTCGACGTGGCCGCGCTGAGGATGTGCCAGCCAACCCGACGCCACTCCGCTTTCTTTCCCTCTAGGTGATTGTCTTGACCTTCTCCGTTTGTGTCGTGCGACGAAGAGTGGTCTGGTATTTATCAATTTTGAGTAGGAGCTAGTCGCTACGCACAGATTATCTACGTAATTAAGCTATCTGCGAAAATTCTCGTGACACGCTCGACATGCTTATGCCCAAAGACGGAGATCTGCGGATGGTGGAGGTGGAGGTGGAGGAGGAAGTCGCTGTCGGTTTGCGCCAGAGCCGGGCTGATGGCTCAACCATCCGAATGTCTTTCGCACGCTCTGGCCCATCTTCTGTTTGTCTATAGTTCAGAATAAGACCGTTATCCCAGAGAGACAGGGGTTGCGACTCATGGCGAAGGGGATTAAATGCCGCCTGGGACCTTCGACGGTCGCAAAAGAGCAGTCAATGTTCCCCGTAGACGCCGCCGTATCCGGGCCGTAGACGGAATGCGATCTGGGACTTTTGCGATGCAATAGACCAGCGCGCATTGCACAATTTGCAAAATATGGAAGATAAATAGACTCAATTGGTGATATAATGAACTTGAGGTTGTTTGTGAGTTGGCGATAGAAAAATCTATGGAAAGGGGGAGAAACAAAAGACGTATGTGGTCACCGACCCCAGTACGTAGCTTGCTGAAGTGGTGTGGGTGAAACCACTTCTGGGCTGTCTTTCAGTCAGTCGGCTTCTCCCTCTTGTGTCTCTCTCTCTCCCTCCTCTTCTTCCCTCCTCCTCAACCCTCTTTCGACAACTCAACCCTCGACTTCGTTCGCCCATCGCCTCTTCGCCCCTCATCCTTCCTCGATTTTTGGGTGCAGTATCTATCTGGTAGGTTCTCCTTCATCGTCTCATTCTCTTTATTTGTGTTCGCAGCTCGCAGCATGGGGTGCTGGGCCGCTCTGTTCTCCTGACTCGCTTCGGCTCTGCGTGATGCCACCGCTGACATACCCAAGCGCTTGGTAGAACGACTCACCTCGCCCACGGCCCGACCCCCGACTCCCTCCTCCCATCGCCATCGCTGTCCTTCCTTCTTCATCCTGTCGGATCTGGTACATGGGTGCGACTCTGGATAATTCAGTTTGACCTGTCATCGGTGCGTCTTTAATCCTCTTCCTCCTCTTCCGAGCGATTCGGGTTGTTTCTTCCCTGCTTCTTCCCCAATGCCCACACCCGTCTTTCCCCCCCCTCCTCAAGTCTGCAATCCATCAGGATTCAACAAGCCTTGCAATACCATCGGTTTCCTGTTATCGTCTCTCTCACTGAAGACTTCTCAGTCATCTGAGATCCCTCTGGGAACACATTGTGCTGACATTCATGCTGGTTTTCCTTTCAGCATCGATCGGTTTTTTCTCGCCTTTGCCGTCGCTTTCGCCTGTTGCGACTTGGGGTGTCTTCATCCCATCCACCACAACTCGGGGTCATCGATCCTGTCAATATAATCAATCGCGGGTGATCCATCTTTTAACCAACCTCTCCTGGGTTTACTGTTGTGGTAGGTTTGGATGGACTTTGCCCATGCCCTCCTCATATTCCCGTTTCTGCCTTTTCCCTCTTCCAACATCCGCCCACCCCCACTCATCCTGTCACCTTCCTATCCGGATCGATCCTATCCACCCCCAAACAAGAGCAGCCGGTTGATACGATCATCAATGTAGTAGCAGTGTGGTAGCACCCGCTTTTGGACCTTTCCCATCATGCAAGCTGTCTCGTACGAACAGCATGCGGCTCCTGGGGCGTCGCCTGCCTATAGCGATTATCGCTCGCCTCAGGAGCCTTCCCCCAGGAGCTCGGTGCCTAAGAACGTCGCCTTCGAGCTGCTACTCGATGAGAACTCTAAGGTGCGGGCTCGCATACCTATGCGAGTCCAGATCTATCCCCATGATACTACGGATTCCATTGTGACCACTGTCAAGAATTTTTACGGGATTTACGACACCACTGCTAGCGGGGTCAGTTTTGAGGATGAACAGGGTATCACCCTTATTGCCAGGTATGAGAATCTCCGAAATAATATGACGGTGTACGTGCGAGTCATCCCCGTGCAAGCCTATACTGAAGGCTACGGGGACCGCTTTTATGGACACCTGCCCATGGACGCTCGCAAGCGCCCCAGTCTGGGAGAGCCTTTCCAGATGGCGCCGGCAATGCAGGCGGCGCACATGTTGGAGCATGGGCAACCCCCATCTCGGCCAGCCTCCCGGCTCGCCCGGAAGCGCAGCATGTCACCGTCCGGGCGCAGCCGTCGCAGCGCATCGCAGCACAAACAATCGTCGCGCGGGGGCAACAAGAGCCGAGGCTCCAGCACGCATGGCAGTTTTATGGAGGACGGAGGCTATAGCGACAGTGAAGGCGGCTATGGATCTGTCTCGGGCGCCAAGAAGCCTCGTAGTGAGCAGTTGGGTAGCTCAGATATCAGCATGGAGAACATCCTTCAAGATGGTCGCAGGAAGCGGCCGAAGTTTGAAAGCTCGGTAAGGGACACCATCATACGTAGCCTCAATGCTTGGACAGTTGCTGACCATCGATTCCACAACCATATAGGAATTGCCGCTGTTCGCCCCCCCTCAGGTGCCTCTCACAACCTCCACCTCCTCCATTTCCCCTCAGCGCCGGTCGATCGGCCAAGAAGGAGCCGTCTCACCTTTTGCCCGCCCCACTCAGCGACCCTATAACTCCCAACCACAACAACCCCTTCTTCCTTCTCCTCAGAGCTATGGCCACAATGAACATGCCTATAGCCTTCATCAGGGCCAGAGTTCTGTCTATGCCACGCCGATGGTTCCTGACCACGGACATCGCTTGCGCGACCGGGCCACAACCCAGTCATCGGGGCAGTACAGCAACAATTCGGCTGGTCGCAACACGGCTCCTGGGGTCCTCCCTACGCCCGACCCAACCATCGCGAGCTGCATCTCCGATGAGGATGTGGCCATGCAGCTGATTCGTCTGGGCGATGCTTCAAACTTCTCGCATGGTCGCACATCCGCATCTACCCTGGATGATGCTTTCAGCGGCGCCGCGGATGCTGCCTCCTCGACTGGCGCTACCAGCGATGGTGACGAATACAGCGAGGATGATGATGACGATGATGATGATCTGCCCTTACGAACCAAGCAGAGGCTGGAATCCAGCCCAATGTTGCCTCCGGGTGCCATGAAGCGCACCCACAAGCGATTGGACGACATTCTGCCCAGCTTTGACAGTTCTGATGGCAGTTACGATGGCTACGATGATGAGTATAACCAGGAGGACGGACACCATGATCACACCATCAAGAACGAGATGGACGATGATTCTCTTTATCACGAATCGGCTCCCAAGTCTAAGAAGGTCAAGGTCCGCGCTGGTAGCACGACCTCGACCAAGGCCCGTGGGTCCAAGTCGGCTCCAGTGCGCCCGAGCAAGACAACCAAAGCGACCACCAATGGTGCCGTGCGCAAGGCTAAACCGACTCCCACTGTGGTCACCCAGAAAGCAGCGGTGTCGCCGGTCCTGGCTAGCCCAGCGCCCGTCCGCAAGAGCTCGACCTCTTCTGTGACCCTTCAACACCAGCACCCCCACCCACTGGCTGCCGATGAAGAGGATTTGTCCACCAAGCCGCGTTGCCAGCGATGCCGCAAGAGCAAGAAGGGCTGTGATCGGCAACGCCCTTGCGGCCGATGCAAGGATGCTGGGATTGGCCTTGATGGCTGCATCAGCGAAGATGAAGGGAACGGTCGCAAAGGCCGCTACGGTCGTCACATGGGGGTTCCCGTGAAGAAGACCGTTGATTCTCCTCACGGCACCGAGGCCCAGACACTGGTGGCTACTGCCGCCCCTATGCCTTTGTCGTCGTCGTCGTCGTCGTCGTCGTCGTCGTCGTCGTCGTCTTCGTCTTCGGCTGCTATCGCCGACAAGAACAAGAAACGCAAGCGCTAGACCCATCCTGTATCCGGCATGAGGATGACGGTCCTGTGGGCTTTTCCTATCTCAGATACACCTTCGCACCTGCACCTGTTTGTCCAAATATCGACTTATGAGCTGTGCCTGGATGGCTGCATTTCCGCAAACATATTTTACCTTTTACTTTTTAACATAGACGAGTGGAATTATCTGTGTATCGCATCTTTCCCCTCCTTTCATAACCTTGACCCTGTACCGTTGGCCTTCCATCCTGAAGTCCTCCGTCCCTCTTCTGCGCGGTACCTTCCACTCCTACCTCGGTCGGAGTGGGTGACCCTGCGGCTGTTCGGACGGCTCCTCTGGGTGCGTCGCTCATTCCAACCTCTCACCTTACACCCACGCTCCCTCCGACTGTCGACCTCACAACCTCGCATCAACTCGACGAGCCCCGAGCTCCTGTCACGGTCCCTCACATCGTCATGCTTGTCCCATTACACTCTGCATTCTATTCAATAGTTCTAGCGATTGAACTGAGCGGGTTGATTGTGTTTATTGTGTCGTGTTCTTTTGGCGTTATCTGCAGCTGACTTTGATGCGGCCCTGTGGGGTGCCTGGTCGCCTTCCACCACTCATTACCGTGCGATGATTGTGCCAAAGTATCTGGCTTGATTGGTTTTGTTGTTTTTGAATGGCCGAGTTAGTATTCGACTGATCTGGTGGAGACGAAACAATAACTTTCAGGTCTAGGGTGATCGAATAAGAAATATATGTTTCTAATGAGGATCTATACAGATACTGTAGACCCTGGCCAGGAGGTGACTTAATTGCATCCAATCTTGCGTTGTTACTTTATTAGTAAATTCAGTCTATTGATATAAGGTTGCATTCTAATTCAGCTTAGAGTATTGTTTAGTTCCTTTGTTCGTGGTCAATAAGGGAGTCACTTGCAGACGGAAGGGTGGGATGAGGCTGCTGACTAAGCCACTGGCAGATGCCCGCCAGTCGGGTCACGGGTCGGGCCAGACCATACCCAATCGAGGCTAGCGGATACAAACTTCCGCCGCCCCGCACTTTTTCGCGGGCTAGATAGACGCGCGCTTCCCGAATTTTCTGCCCGCCGCGGCCGCCGAGTGGCCGACAGGCAGTTGAACGGGAAAAAAAGTTTCGGGAGTTTAAACCATCACCACTTGACAATCTCACTCATCCTTCTTCTGCCATTTTACGACGACCCTGCCAATTCCATTTCCCTGTAGTCCTCAAACAGGCTATCTACCCATTGAGACCTACTTTAACCTACGATCACCGAACACCAGCTCCTGTCCTCCCCACATTCCGATAACACTTCGCCTCTATCCACATTCGCCCCTCTAAAAAATGCCACCCAAAGCTCCTCCCCGCCGCGGAGGAGCAGCAACAGGAACCCGACGCACGACCGCTGCCGCCGCCACCGAACCCACCAATGCTCCTCCTCCCACCGAACCCACGGCTGCCACCACCGGCAGCGCCGCCGGCACCAAACCGCCAGTCCAGCGCCTGCAAACCCTAAAAAAACGCACCCCGCCGTCGGGCAGCATCGCGCGGCCGTCGCCGACCCCGGCCCCCGGCCCGGCCCCCGCCCCGGGGTCGGGGTCGGGGGAGCCCGCCAAACCGACGCTGAAGTACAAGCCGCGGGCCGTGAACCGGCGCAGCAAGGAGGAGCGCGAGGCGATGGAGAAGCTCGAGGCGCAGCGGAACCGCGAGCGGTTGAAGGAGGCCGCGGCCATCCAGCGGGGGCGCGGGGGTGGGCAGCATGGTGGCCGGGGGGGTCGGGGGGGCATGCGCGGGGGCATGATGGGGCCCGGGGGTGGGCCGTTGGGATCGGGCATGGGCGCTGGCGGTGCGCGCCGGGGCCGCGGTGGCGCGCTGGGTGGGGGGTTTGATTCCCGGTCGCGCAGTCGCAGTGTCATGGATCTGGGGGCGAGCCAGGTCGGTGAGGCCGGGGAGGGGTATGTGAGTTCTGACGAGAGTGACGGCGAGGTACGGGTTAGTATTGATCGGATTAACTTGGGGAGTGATGATGAAGAGGACAGTAAGGATCGGAAGGTTAAGTTGGAGGGCCGGGGGGGCGTTGGGGTTGGGGGGTTGAGGCCTCTTCGCTTGGAGAGGCATGAGCATGAGGAGCGCGTCGTCAGTGTTAATATGGAGTCTAGTACGACGGGGGCGGCGGAGGCTAAGAAAAAGGAGGCTGAGAAGGCGGAGTTGTCGGAAAAGAAGAAGAAGAAGAAGGCAGAGGAGGATAATGCTTTGTTTGTCGCGCAGGATGAGCAGGATGAGGAGGAGGACGAGGAGGATGAGCAGATCGTCAAGGAGGAGCCTACGGATGAGGAGGACCAGGTCATGACTGATGTGCCTCGGGCAGATGATGGCGCTACGATGGTCGACGATGGCTTGCTCCCCGTGCAGAAGGTCAAGGTGCGCCGGAAGTTGAGCCCGTCCAAGTCCGTCTCGGAGTCGGCCGTCCCCAGCCCCGAGCCGGAAGTGGCCATCGATCCTAAGAGTTTGCTACGCACCAAGGAAGATATTGAGGAGTACGAGAGACATGAGCAGGATCTGGAGATCGTGAAGACGCTCTTCCAGAAGGAGCCCCGGCCTGAAGCTCCGGAGGCGCTGGCGGGTGCCGCGGAGGGTGCCGCGCAAGGCCAGGACAAGGACAAGGAGGGAGCAGCGGAAGACGGAGACGAGGAGGAGCCCAAGGACGAGGAGCAGGACAAGCTGGCTGGACAGCTGTTTCTGATGCAATTCCCTCCGCTGACTCCCAACCTGGTCTTGCCTGGGACCGAGACTACGGACGCACACCCCACCACTACCACTACATCACCCCCAGCCACCGAACAGCCGGTCAAGCGCGAGGACGAGATGGAGATCGTTGACGGGGACGCGGATGCGACGGCCGCGCAGGGCTCGGCCAAGGTCGTCACGGCTGCGGATCCCGGCTTGTTGGCCGGCCGCGTCGGCAAGTTGAACGTCCATGCATCGGGTCGGGTGACGATGGACTGGGGTGGGATCAGCTTCGAATTGGATCGCGCAACGGCGGTGGACTTCTCCCAGGAAGCCCTGATTGTCTCCACGCCGCCGAACGCGGGCGACGAGGAGTTCCCGGATGACGAGAAGAAGGTCTGGGCGATGGGCCAGCTCAGCGGCAAGTTCACGGTGACGCCGGACTGGGAGAAGATGCTATGATCCAGTCTCGGGGTGTGGGGCAGTCAATCAATCGGTTGATTGATTGAGTGGCTGATAGATACGAGTAGATAAACATCAGTTCAATGAATGAATGAACGAACCAATTGCATTGAACGTCACCACTTCTTCTTTTGTTGTTTCTTTGGAATACGTCACCTTCGGATATGCAGGGTAGGGTAGGTAGGGTAGGGTAGGGAGGTTGGTAAGTTAGTAAGTGCTCTAGTGAGAACAAGAGTGAGGGTAGGAAGTAGGAGGGGCTGTAATGACGCCATACAAGAGTGGTGTGAAGCTGTTTGTTGCACCGTACAACCAGCCCCTCGACGTCGGCTGATGATCCAGTAGTGTAGCCGCCAGGATTGACCATCTGGACAGCGAGGAGCCTTGAGATGTTACGATAAAAATAGTTGGAATAGTACTAAGCTCCGTACTATGTGGTTGCTTGCATAGAGTTTCAACGAACACAAACTGCTGTGTCAAAGTCGCAGTCTCAGCTTAATCTAACGGTTGAGATGAAATGTCTCACATCAGGGTTTGGAGCCCGCGGGTTGCGGGTTGCGGGTTGCGGGTTCCACGTTTCGGTGACCAACTTACTGTACTGTACGGTACGGTACGTACCGAGTCCTCCGTCCCGTAGACTGCCTGTTACAGGGAAAGTGACCCTTGGGCTGCAGCTCCACTTGGCCCGCTTGGCTGTAAAGCCCTGACAAGCTTCTAAGCTTTCAGTAGCACGAGACATTCGACTAACCCCAAGTAAGGGCATTTCAGCCCGTGCGGGCACGGCTCAGAGTTTGGAACCCATAGAGCCAATAGTACCCATGATAATGCCGTCAATCGGCCCCAACAGTGGAGCGGTGCCTTGTCGCTTGACCCAAAGGGGGCAGGTCAATTGGCACTGCAGTGGCACTAATTTCCACTAATTGTTGCAGCAGGCTGAGCAGGCTGAGCAGGGTCTGTCACTGCTGGAGACTGGAGTGTTCTGGGCCGTTAACTTACCCTCCCCTCCGTACGGTACACGGTACGGAGTACAGTATTATTGAACTCAACCCACCCCTTATGATTATTATCTTTATTATTATTATTTGTATTATTATTCCGCCCGTTCGCTCCAACTCAACTCGACTCTCCCTCCCCAAACTTCCCTCTCCTCCTCCTCCTCCCTCCTATTCCTTCTCCCCCTCCCCCCCCATACTTCTCCTCACCCCCTCCTCCTTCTTTCTGCCTGCTTTGAGTCTTCGTTACTTGCGTGTCGAATCGAAATCGACCTACCCTCGCTGGGGCGGAATTGAGTTTGAGTTTGTTTTTGCTGCCTGTCGTTCCCGTGGCTGAGCCTGTCCGTTCCTCGTTCCCGCCAGTTTCAGGAGATTTGCCAAACCATTCTTTTTTCCCTTCTTCCTCCTGCTTCCCGCCCTCGCTTCGACTCTTCCGAAGTGTGCGACAATCGCGCTGTCGGATCCAGATTCCACCCGACTTGGCTGCTTACTGGGGTGGCTGCTGGATTCTTCTAGTGCGACACTTCTCAACCGTGGCCGTGGTGGTGGATTACCTGCTCTGCACGAGTGAGATTGCGCACGTTCAGGGCCTGGTGGAGGCAGCCTTGCGCATCGCAGTCAATCTAATCTAAACCCGCGACAAGCTCGACGCACAACAATCTCGTCTGATATATCCATACGAAGCTCATCCCCGATCGCTTTTGTGTCGCTTTGAAGCCTGTCGCATATTCCGATCTCATCATGAAGCCCTCGACAATCGTTCTTTGTCTCGTCCCGACGATAGCTATCGCCGCCGAAGCCGACCGGGCGCCTTCTCCCACCCCCTCCCTACCGAACACCACCCCGCCTGCTCCGTTACCAGAGATTCAGATCCGGCCCGACCACCACCAACAAGAGATCCGTCAATGGCAAGAGCGGGGGATTTCGACTGGCGAGGACACCGCCATCGACAGCGGACTGGGGACGCTGGCCGCCTCCTCGCGCGACACCAAGGCCCTGCGTGCTCGCAGCGAGGGCACGCTCGGACAGACGCCGTGGATCGGAATGGCCATCGGATTGACCTGTACCGCGCTGGCGGCAGTCATGCTGGGCTGAAGGATTGATCTGGTCATCTGTTACCTTTGCATACGGAGTTCATAATTCTCGATTTTACCTTTTTGACGACATTGACCGGCCCCCTCATTGGAATCGTTGGTCGCGAATTTTCCACCTTGCTACGGCTACGAGCGCATCGCATACCTTGGGTCCAATCCTCTCGAACCTGCATCTGATCTGCAGTGGACTGGTCACTTTAATACCACGTGGATCCCGGATACGGTCCCTGCAGGTCCCTGTTCTATACCTTTTCTTCTTCCGTCTTCTTTGCATGCATACCCAAGCCACCATGTATAGACCGGGTAGTTTTTTTTGTTTTTTTTTTTTTCTTTTCTTTTGTTTTCCCTATTTTCTGACGCTCGATTGTACGTGTATATGATACCTTGGATCTGGGGTTGAGCCGACAGGAGGCTCGCCGATCTTTTCTTGTTCGATTCTCATGATGTATCTACCACCATTATTTATGAACAATTCTTTTTTGACGATGTTGCCGACAGTAGTATCTCCGAGTCTTGTCCGACGGTTGAAAGTCGCCGCGAGCGATGGACAAATCTCCCGATGCGCGGGTCATGTGAGCCAAGGTGTGTGGTGTGTTCCTTTGTCTGTTGCCTGTCCGTTGCCCGAGAGCAGTCTGCATCTCTGCTTGGCCTCGTCAGTGTCTGTCGCGAGGAAACAAAGGACTGCGAATCGGACCTCGTGTTCTGTTCCGGGGCTGACAGCGCATCAGCAGCCGTTCCCCCCAGTGGACTGGACAGTACTTATTGCTACCACGGCCCCGGGAGGAGTCTCACATGCATGAGGATGCGCCGTGGTGTATCATCTCTTCACTTCCCTTCACGGACTACTGTATGTTGCTGTTCCGAGTGAGGTTGAGATCATCACTTACGGCGACTGCACTGTCAGGGACTGAACACCAGTTCAACCCAAGGACCGCACACAATCCACCTCCACCATCTCCAGCCCTGCGCAAAGTAGCCCCAAAGGACTTCCCATCTGCTTAAGAAACCAATCCGAACAACAGCCTCACCTGAGATATCACAAGTAAGCCCACCACCACCACCACCACCACCACCACCATCCCCACCATCTCATCAACCACCATCCCCACCCCCAACCCACAAACATCCCCAAACAAAGCTAACCCCCCCCACCCCCACCCTCACCTCAGCCTTGAGGGAATCATGGCCAAATCCTACGACAACATCCCCCCGTACACCCCCATGAAATCCCTCGGCCACGAACTCGGCATCCTCTTCGGCTTCCTCGTCGCCTGCTTCGTCGTAATGGGCGTCTACGTCTACGTCTGGCATGGTGAGTTTCGTCTCCTCCACCCAACCCAACCCAACCCACCGTCATTCACCTGTTGCCTCCCCCTCCCCCTCCGACCAAAATATTGAGAAAAAGTCCCAGCCGCCGAACGCCGCGAAGCCCACCGCGACAAACTCCGGCACCAGATGCTCGACACCCGGCGCGTGGACCCGCACTTCCACGAGCAGCGCCTGCACCCGGACTACCGGCCCATGGGCACCTCGACCACCATCACGGCGGGGTCGACGACCGTCATCGGCGGGGGTGGGGGGAGCAGTGTTGCCGGGTACAGTGGGTATGGTGGTGGTGGTGGGGCAGGGGCTGCAGGCACGGCCACCCCGACGACTGCCACGGGCACGGCTCCGGCGTCGGGCTCCGCGATTGGGATTGAGAAGATGATTGAGAAGAGGGCGGAGTTGGCGGGACGGCAAGCATATCCTCATCCACATCCACATCCACATCCACAGCAACAACAGTACTCGGAGCCGCAGGGGGCGATAGGGGTTGCGGTTACGACGCCTACCGAGGAGGAGAAAGAGAAAGAGAAAGGCAGCTTCAGGAAGGGGTCCTCGGCGTTTGGATTGGGGTTGGGGAAGAGGAATTTGAGCTTGAGGTCGCATCCGGTGGATTCGGGGACGGGGGGGGCGGAGGTGAAGAGGGCGGGGAGTGCGGGGAGAACTGGGAGTACTGCAAGTACGGGGGTCTCGCCTGGGAGTGCGGGGGGATGGGCGGCGGGGGTTCCTGGGTATTATGGGTCTGGGAAGGAGGCCGGGGTGGAGATGGATGTTATGGGGGCGAAGGGGCATTGATGTTGTTGGACTGGATATCGTGCGTGCGTGGTCTTTCATGCTTCATGCGGAGTTCCAAGGGATAGTCTGTATCATGTTCATACTCATAATGCATTCTCTTCCCCAATCTTTGCCATAACAATTCGTGACGAACCTTGCTCACCTCATTTATCTATGCCAATGCCAATGCCAATGCAAAGCCACCCACACCACACCGACAATCCCCCCCGTGTCCACCACCCAGACCTAAACCCAATTCCTCCCCAAGAGGGAACCTACTTCCCAATCGCCACAAACAACCGATCCCCAATATCCCCCAACCCAGGCACGATCATGCCGCGCTCATCGCACCGCGCATCCACCGCGCCCGTCCACACCTCCACCCCGTCCGCCCACGTGCCCGCCGCGCGCCGGATCCCCGCCTCGGAGCCGAGCACGCTCAGCATCACGACGCGCCGCACCCCCCACTCGCGCAGCAGCTGGATGGCCGCCTCGGCCGTGGCGCCCGTCGCGATGATCGGGTCCAGCAGGATGGCCGTGTCGGCCGCGGCGGGGTTGGCGCTGCGGGCGTTGTGGAAGGGCAGGTTGTTGTAGTACTCGACCGGTTGCAGGGTCAGGCGCTCGCGGAAGAGGCCTAGGTGGTAGATGGGGATGCTGGTGGGGAGGAGGGAGTTGATTGCTGGTTTTCTGTTAGGATCTTCTCCCAAGGCGGAGGAGGGGAAAGTGTAGATAAGGGTTTCCGGGGTGGGCGGGGAGAGATAAGGATAAGAGGATAAGGAAGAGAGTCCTGAGTTCCGGAGGGGTGGGAGATAAGGATTCGGGATGTGGGATGGGTTGCTTCGAGCAGAAGCTTGGGACGTACCGTCGGTCATCCCTAGTCCGGATCGCAGGATGGGCACCAAGGCGATGTTGGAGGGGTCGATGGTCGTGGTTGGGTATTCGATGCCGAGGGGGGTTTGGTCCTGGGTTGGAGGTTAGATTTCGGGCAATCGTGGTGTGGTGGGAGTGGATTGAGCAGAGGATATGCATACCGTTCCATCTTGCTTCGTCTGCCAGCCAGACGCAAACGCTTCCACGCCCAGAATGGTGGCGATCTCGTGGACGAGATCGCGGGTTTGGCGGGTGGAGGTGGAGGCGGAGCGCAGTTGCGAGAGTTTGGCCTGCAGGAGGGGGTGGGAGGAGACGTGGACGTTGGAGGGGAGGCTCATGTTGAATCGGGGGTGAGTAAGTTATGATGGTCGGGGTTTATGTGTGTGTCGGTGTTGAAGTTGGGCTGAGATACACAGGAGGGCAGGGGTTTTATAGCTTGGGAGTGCTAGGGAGCTCAGGTAGCAGTGCGTTTGTAGAAGAGTGGAAATGATGCAGTTGGGAATGAGGGGTAAAACAAACAAGGCAGACGAAAGTCACCTGCTACGACGAAGGTTACTCCCTCGTCGGCTGATCCTCAGGCATTCTTTCTCTCTTCATTCCACTGTATCCTGTATCCTGTATCCTGCATCGTCTATCGCCTATCGTGCCCCAGGCGAGGATATCTCCGGACTGATAAGCTGTTTATCATGATCTCTCCCTCTCTATCTTAAACCCCCAGTGGACCAGAACCCAGCCTGTGCTCCACCGACCCCACCTCCACTGTTTTCCCTCTGTCCGGACTTCTCTCCGCGCCCGAACTTCCTCTCCCTGTCGCAAACCGAGTATTCGCAAACCACCGCGCCGCAATGGCATCACAACCACAACCCCCGAAAAAATGACAATCCTCGGCGGCGCGAGGCTGATTTCTATGGGGTGGTCAGCGGCGCGGTCGCGTTGGGGTTCTTTGTCGTCATTGCTGGGTCGTTGGCCTGGACGAGGGGGTTCGTGGGTTCGTTGAGCCTGTCTCTTCTGGATCTCCCCTCGATCGAGAAAGAATTATACTTATAATCATAGTGTTGAATATAGATGCTCAAGGTGTAGAACGAATTTATCATACTACAACTAATGAAATGCATCCCCGCCAAATACTTATATTTTGTGTGCAAATTACTTATTGTACAGAACAACTACAACCAATTAAGCATGTGCAACAGCGCGGAAAGAATCAACAATGAAAGAAAAATCTTCAGATCGCAACATGCGCAAAGGAAAAACCCAAAGCAGCAGAACAACAGAGCGGAGTAACAATCGACAGGCGGGGACGCGTTAAACACATGACGAACAGCAGGCAAGCTCACATTAAGATGACATCAACAAGGAGAAGAAAAAAGTGTATGTCAACGAAGGACCAAGAGAGATGAGAGAAGAGAAAAGAAAAGAAGTATATAACGGACAGAAGGTATCGAAAAAGCAGCCAAAGACAACATGTCTCGGCCCCAAAGAAAAAGAACCAAACACGCTCATGCGCAAGAATCGAACGGACAGTACTAAGAATTAAGGGTGTAGACGAGCAGATAGGAACCAGAGGAAAAACAACAACTCCACCGAGTGCTAGGGAAGAACACACAGGACCAGCCGGGTGTCGAGATGTTGCCTGGGAAAATTCAACCCATCAAAACAAGAAAATGACCACACCGGACTCCCGTGAGCTCTTGCAAAACCGATAGGAAATATGAACCATAACGCATGATAGGGGAAAGAAAAGTAAAGAAAAGGAGCCGGGGAACGCCAGCAAGGAATCATTATGCGGCGGTTGAGTTCGTCACCGGAAATCACATCTTGCCGCCCAGACTTGCGCATCCGTTCCCGACCCTAAACCGAAATCCAGTGTCCCAAATATGATGTTGAGTGAATGTAGAGAAGTGTATGTGTTTCAGGCGACCGAGGTCACCTTGGCCGTGGCATGTGCAGCATTAGTACGCCGTTCCCACACTGGCCAACGTCTTGGGGGGCATTGCATGAATAGGCTGGTCTTTGGCAACGCGCAACGAATCTTCGTAGCCGATTAAGGCTTGCGAATGAAGTTTGAATGACTCGCCCATGAGCTTGGTAATGCTGTTCCAATGGTTAGTATTTCAGTCTAGGAAACCAGAAGTAGATGACTCACCCCCATACTACCACACCGTCTAGGATGTTACCCCATACACGGGCCACGGTAGAGCTGAGTTTACCAAAAGCATCGACGGCATCATCATCAAACAAATTCCGCACCTTGTTGTAGATGGCGATTTCGGCCTCGGTCGCTGGCTCTTCGTCATGTTCCAGGCGATAGAGCCAGAGACTGAGGATCACCATCAAGTCCAAGCCACACAGGGGGTGCTCGACGCTCCAGTTCGTGGCAGACGTCTGCGCCACCCAGTTGATACCTTGAACGGCAGCGATTTCGATGCACTCGAAGCATGATTGGATGACCTTGTTCATCTCTTGAGACCGCTTGACCTTCTCGCGGGCCACGGTCATGGCAGCAGCCACCTCGTACGAAGAGTGGTAGCGCAGAGCCTCCTGGATGGACTTAAGATCCACTTCCAGGCGAGCGCGAGTGTTTCGATAGACCGCCATGGAGTTGAAGATCAGAGGGTGGCCCTTCTGAGGGGTGCTGAGGGGCACCACCATCGTCTCGGGCTCGCAAACTTCAAGTGAGCTTTCCCAGGTCTCCAAAGCGAGACGAAGCTTGTACTCGGTAACCACATCCTGCAGAGCCTCGAAACTGCGCTTGTGGTTCCACACTTGGAGGAACAGAGCGTTGATGAGAACACGTGTGGCAAATGCACTGTATCGGGTCTGCTCGCCTTGGAAAAGACAATCGTGGGCTTCTCGAACGGTCAAGGTGGAAGCATTGGCCAGGCTCCGGCGCCAAGCGTCGTCGTCGGTCACATCGAGGTTCCACAAAGACTCGGAAGAAGGTAGCTCAAGGTTGTCAAACTCGTCAAAGCTCATCGCTGGGGTGTGGTTGAAAGTCAAGGTGAGCATGCCAAAGAAAATGTAGACCGCGAAATAGGTACGGCGGCAAGACTCATCCTCAATCCAATCCTCCCTGGAAGGGATACCTTCACGACCCTCGGTGCGAAGCTTCAGTTGATAGCGGTTTCCAGCAACCATCTATAATCAATCAGTACAAGCAATTCAACCTCTCTGGATCAACAGAGTACTCACGTTGGCCAAAAGACTCTTGATGGAGCAAGTCCACTCGAGTCCCTTCGGGTCGCCGCTCCAGCTCTCGAAGATCATGTTGAGAAGGGTACTCTGCATCGCCCACAGCGGACATTTTCTCGAGTCGAAGTTCTCCTTGTGTTGCAGGAATTGATTGACCAGCATTTTGGACCCCACATGAAGCATGAATGCGTCCTTCCGCTCAAAAGTATACAAAGCACCGATAGAGAGAACTGCGAGAAGTAGAGGCGCCGAGACCTCCGCTGGCTGGAACGACTCCTGGTGCAGGAAGGGGAGATGAGGGTGATACAGGTTGAAATACGTCGACAGGTACTTGTTGAGTGCAGATGTGGGGGGCAGCTGGAACGATTCGGGCAGTACACCAAGCGAGTCTGCATCATCTAGGCGGTCCACGATCATGTTGCGCTCAGTTTCGCTGGCGATTTGAGGAGCCTTGGGCAGTGTCAAGGCCTGGCTGGGACCAGGGGATCTACGGTAGTTCACAGGGCTGACAGGACCCGTCATCGAAGGATACGGGGACAAGGCATTCGGCGTCGAGGTTCCCGACATGGGGAGCGAGTTGACCAAAGAGTGGAGCGAGGGAGCCAAACCATCGCCTACGGGACCGTGCCGAGCCATCACTGACGGGAGTGGATGCGAATCGGCTCCACCTTCGTGGGACGCGAAGGGCGACCCCATCGAGTGCTTTGTGTCAGCGGGCGAGACGAGGGTGTCCCAGGGCATCTGCGGTAGCGTTGCGTTTCCTGACAGGTACCCGACCGAAGGCTCTAATAACGAACCGCGTCCGGGGGAAAATGAGCGATCGGAATCAGCACGATCGTTGGATTGACCAGTCGCAGCGGCTGCAGCCTTGTGTTGGAAATCTGTCATCAACATGGCTGCAGTTTCAAGATCGACCATACCATCACTGCTTGCCTCGATCTGTTCGAGCGTAGTAGGATCAACTGTGATCGAGGGTTTGCTGGCGGGGCCGGAGGTGGGGGAAGTCTTTCGCACACCTGCGCCACCGCGTCGCCTGCCCTCGGACACCAATGGAATACCACCATCTTTGGCATGGACAGTACGGTCGTGTCGAAGAAGGAGGTCTCGACGCACGAAGGTGCTCCGACATTTCAAGCACTTGAAGGGTCTCTCTTTGGTATCTGTGGGTCAAATCCAGAATTAGCCTCACACCGCCATTAGGATCAGCGCAGCCAACTCATCACAAAAATTTTCAACAGAGAAGATGTAGACTACTTACGCGATCGTTCGTGTCTGCTGCGGTGTTCACTTCGACTGAAGGCGCGATTGCAAAATTGGCATTTGTATTTCTTCTCTGGGACGGAGGTCTTTTTGACGGGTGCGGAGGCCGCCGGGTTGGGTGCGCTGGGAGCCATGGCTGAAGAGGCGGGCAGCGAAACCAAGGGCACGAAGGCTGGAATCTCAATGGAACAGGTTCGACTGCGAAGATTGGGCTATCGTCCCTTTCGTAATTTCACACCGATTCTGAAGACGGGTAGACGACAAGGATTCGGTTTGTTGCCTGATCATTCCTTGTGTGGGGGTATCTTGGAGAAGAGCGTAGGTTGAACTCGAAGGGGTGAGGGGAAGGGTTGAAGTTATCCAGCCACAGGCGGATTAGGAGAGGGGAATCGTGAAAGTGGCGTGGATGGCCAGGATGGCGAAAATCGGCAGTGAAAAGAGGAAAGAGAAAGACCCAGAAGAAGCAACGGAAGAGAAGGCGAGCAAGATGTTGAATAATGACCCAGTAGGAGGGGAAAGGAAGAGGGGAAAGGGAAGGGGAAAGAAGAGGAGGAGGGGAGGGGGGGGGAGGAAAGACGTTAAGAGAGAAGGAGGAGAAAAGAGGGAGGAAGACAGAAGAAGAAAAGAAGAGGAAGAAAGAATAGGTAAGAGGGACGAGGGACGAGGGAGGGAGGGGGGAAGGAGAAATGAATGGTGAATGGATGAGGAGAAAGTAGAGTGCGGTGCGAATTTGCGGGAGGAAGAGAGACAGAGACAGCGACAGACAGACAGACAGACAGAGTCTGGGTCGAAGGAAGGGGAGGAGGGGAGGGGGGGAGACAGAGAGAGTGAGAGGGACGGGGAAGTGCGAGCAAGTCGCGACAGGACGTGGGCACAAGCTGATGGAGGAAGGAAGATTTGGGCGATCGCTGGATCGCAACAAGTGAGGCGGTCGTGACCAGCAGTCGGTGTTGGCAGTTGATTTGGGCGACGAGCAGCGCAGGAGAACCACAAGAAACCACAACAACAGGGAAGTGGGAGGCGGAAAAGAGGGGCTTCGTTTCCCGGCGGGACTGACGGAGGGGGTTGCAAAACCCAGCGATTTGAGCGGTCTTCCGGCACGGACACGCGCTGCATTCCTTATTGCCACCTCGTCAATTATTTATTTAGTTAACTTAAGTTAACTAGTTCCTTTGGATTTCTGACTAACCCGCGTCACCGCACTATCCCCAATCCCGCTTAGGACACGTCCTTTGCTCTAAAGTTCCTACAGTTCCTAAAGTTCCTTGACCCATAATTTCTGGTCTTTCTGGTCTTTCTCCCCCCAATTACCGAAGCCAGAGTCACAGACTGGACTGTGGATGGCATTGGATGCACCGGATGGATACTTTTAAGTGGACTTTCTCTCTTCCCAAACCCACATGGACACTTTCCAACCCGTCAACCCGGTTCAGCCGGGGGGTCCTGCTTGTCCTTTCGTCTGGCTGAATCGACCGTTTGTTAGTTTAGTCCGATGTGAGGGAGCATTCATCTATATCCACTCTTCAATTTCCCTCTCCGCACTACACGCTACGCTACGCTACACACAGCCAGTATGAAGGAAAAGCCAAAAAAAAAAATCCTAAAAACAAAAACAAAAATACACACACCAGGCAAATGGAAAAGAACCTGTCAACATCCGTTAAATTGATCCGAGATTTTTTGGGGTTGTTTCTTTTGTTCTGGCATGGAAGAACTTGACTCCCTATATGCATAACATTGGGCAGCATCTACATGTTTCTTCTCTCCCCTGATCATATTATGTAGATGATCATGGATGGCGGTTCTTTAGATCTGAAATTGATCCAGAGTTTCCAGCCAGAGTCTATGCGATGATGATTAGATTGTTGTCTATACCTAACTACCGAGTAGCTCCTAGCACCCTATCCCTGTTTTGATTAGTGACGGAACCCTCGTTCAGCGGCAGTCACCTGCGACCTAACCCTAGAAGGTAGCCTGGCAGTCGCAAAGAGTCTGAGAGAGCCTCTGGATCCTCTGGATCCTCTGTGCATTTGCCGATTGCATTGGTTGGTTCTCCATCTTCGACCCGGGGCTTCTTCTTCTGTGACGATGAATTCATCGTTGTTATTGTGGGGTTGGGCTTGGGCTTGGTATGAGAGAACAGCTTCAAAGCGGTATGGTATGTAACTCTTTTGGGTGGGTGGGTGGGTGCAGCAGCAAGCAAGTGAAGAACAAGAATATTCGAGTTGTCTAAGTAACGTCAGTTGGGGCAAGTAAGGTCTAGGGCACTACCAAGTGATTATCGAAGTCATCGCATCCCTATCTCTATTTCTGGAGTACAGTACTCGTAGTTATCGCGCGCCCCTCCTTCTATCCCCCCTCCCCCCCCCCCTCCCCTATCTGACAGCCCACGGCCACAATTTGGGTGGTACGTACTCCAGCCCGGTCGGTAACTGCGGGGCCATTCACCACAAGAATCAGATTGTAATCCATTATCTATTGATTGATCTTTAAAAGGGTACTTTGTAAGGAAAGCACAGTACTTACTGTAGTAGTGGCTATGGGGGGGGCATTGGATACAGCGCCCATCTTAATCAAATTGAATACAATTTCAATTGATGTGTCTTTCATCATTGCGTGCGAACGCTCCACAGTGAGAGGGGAAGACGCGAAAATACTCGAGCGACAGCAAGGCTGAAGAAGGTTAGACCAGCCAACCTCTCCGTCTCTCCGTCCCTCCGTCTCTCTGCCTTCTCGGTGGTGTGTGTGCTGTGATAATCATCAATCAAATCACACGCACCTGGCCCCTCTCTCTCCCTCTCTGTTTCCTTTTTGTCTCTTTTTTTCCCTTTTTATTTAATTTCATCTATTTTCTTATTCCTTTTTCCGAATTTATTTTTTTTTCTTTCCACTTGTTCTTCTTTCGTCTCGCCCCTCGTCAGCCCCCCCTGCCCCTCCAACAGGGATACCACCGACGCTTGAATGCCACGGAGGAACAGTGCCGACATGATTCGTGTGTTCTCTCCCTTCATTTCCACCTGGGATTCTTTTCCCACACAGGCTAAGCGGACTGACTGCTTAGGCCAAACGGTGTCCACGATGTTGTTCAGTAAGAATCCAGCATGATTCAAGGCCGAGAATCGATATATCGATCATCCTGGTTCCTCCTGCATTGTCACTCTCCTTTTGTTCTTCTTTTTCTGTTTGGTGAGTTTGATTCATCGAGTTTCTGTTCATTCCCCCTCCTTTCTGAGCAGCATGACGGAGAAGGAGAAACGATGGAACCCGCCACTCCCAGCTACCCCTCCTGTCCCTCTCGAGGTTCCCCTCTTGGATGATGTCCCTCCTTCACCCCTCCTTGGAAAACCCTACTTACCCCTCCGAAAGCACTAAATCAGTAAGTAATACATCTACACTCCGTCCCTGCCCAGTGGGTGTTCGGAGTTCCCCTGTAAGACGACAGCAATAATCGACACTCCGTCGAGTTCGGAACACGGATTTCGGATTTGAGCATTAGACTAGCAGCGGCATCTAAGATTTCTGTGTCTGACTCTTGTGAATTTCATCCATGTGCGCACCAATTGGAAGTGACTCCCACAGAGTTGAACTAGTCGGGTGGATCTTAGACAGGACCGAGGAGCGGCCGTTGTTCCAGACCTTCTCCATCTCCATCACCATGACGAGGGATCCTGCTGCTCCTGCTCCTGCTCCTACTGCTGCTGCTGCTATTAATCTTAGTCTCACCCGTGTTCTATAGATATCTGGATAGTCTTCGCAAACCATGTAGGGATAAAGATGGGGAACTATCAACTCCTGGTGCCAAGTCATTCATACCGAACAGTCTCCTCAATCAAAGCATGCTTGGCTGGCTTTTCAAACTACGAAAAAACCAAACACAAAAAAATGCAAAGAAACTCAACAACAGTTACCCATCACCACGCAGCAATAGGAGAATATTGCTGACGATGTGATGCCTCTCAGCCTGACAGATCACCACCCGCTCCATCGGGAGTCAGTCTATCCACATCTAACTTGAGGATTCATTCAGAAGATTAATGGGTTCTGGAAATGCATTCGACACATTCGATGTTGCCCCGACCAGAAAAGGAAGTGCATGGACTGTGCGAAAGGCTATTTAGCCCGCCTACACCGTACGGTTCTCCTTTCCTTATCCTGAGAGGATGTTTTTTCACGATTTTTGCCTCCCCCCCTCCCCGCCGTCTCAGCTTAAGGTCAGCTGGATCAGCATTGCGCGCGGTGCCATCCGCAGAAGGAAGACTCAGGTACGCGACAGGACGACTCAGCTTTCTTCTTTTCAGGTCATTGTTGTTCGCCACAGCGATTGGCTTTGTTGTTCTTACGTAGTACTCGGTTTCAGATATGCCCAGTGTGGCTGCTCGAGTATGTGTCTTGTGTGTTCGCGCATGGAGGGCACCACGATACCCCTCCCTTCAATCTGGACATACTGTACAGTATGTACATACACACCAGAAAAGCGACGAAGAAACTCGGCGCGATCCAGCTGGGCCTTAATTCAGACTGCATGACTGCATCATAATCATCATCAACAACATCATCATCAAACACTATTGTTTCTGTTTTTGGGAATTCTGCATCCAAGCCAGAGATGCATCGACCTAGCATCGCCCGCCGACCTAGTCTGGTCCCATCTGCAGCCGTGGCATGGGCGACCAGGGCTTTTTCTTTTATGGGCTTGTACCGAGTGAGTCTAGTGAGTGGTTTAGTCTCGGAGCGACAGTTCCCTTAGTGGCAGGGCAATTCATCATAGTCGAGGTCATCAATCCATGGCTGCCTGTAAAGATCCCCCAAGCAAGTCCGCAGTCGCGCCTAACCAGCCTCACTCGGAGACGCGCCCTTGTTCCGCGTCAGTCGCTTTGCTCAACTCTTAGTCACTGTACTTGTACATCATCATCATTCCTCTAAGGTCAGATGATGACCGTGGATGACTCTCCAGGTTCTGGCTCTTATCCTCCAATCTTATCAATGCCCAGTTTTCCGTTCGCGCTTGGTTTGTTGCTTCTTCTCCATCCTTCCTTGCACGTCGGATCACGGTTCGAGGTCATGCCATATCAGGAAGAGGGACGCGCTCTCAAGACCCTTCCCTCCTCTCGCCAGCAGCAAGGACTGGGATAATTGATCCCAGTCTTCATCTTAATTATTCTCACCACGACGAGAGATTCCCGTAAAATTCCGGTATGTGGGGCGTCTCTTATGGACCCCGACGCGGGCTGAGTTACTAGGGGAACACACTCACACATGACCATCAAAAGTGGGAACACCCACTGGGAAGTACAAAAGTACCCCGCGAAAGGACCAGACTATCTATTGATTAACTTATTGAAGAGGCGTTGTAGAGTATCTATTCACCGGGTCGGTTCAACTTCAATCTATCCAGATCCAAGACAACCACACCACATGCATTACATAGTACTGTACGTGCTGTCCAAGCTGTGGATCATTCTTCGCAGTCCTGGAACATGTGTCCAGTACACGTACGATTATCCATCTTCCTACATGGATGGTGGTTCTGATTCTGGTTCTGCCTGCACAACATCGTCGACCGGACGGGGCGATCCTCGCTCGCGTCCCCGATGATGTTATTCCACCCCTCTTATTGACCCCCCCCCCCCCCCTCCCCGTGATTACTATTGACAGACAGCCCTACTTGGACGCAGGGCCCAGGACGGCCCAACCGATCAGTACTACCATGCCTTAATGCAGCATGGAGACTAGCAGTTGGCGAGAAATAGTACCTCGGAAAGTCGGACTACGTGTGTTGCCTTGCTCACCGCTTTGTGTAGTTAATTACTGCCAGGAGCTGCAGGGCTGCGACTGCAGGAATGATAAGAGCGGTGAGTGACCGACCAGACCGTCTATTCCGTCCGACCTCTACATTCGTACAGTCGACACCACTCGGCTACTTCTTACACGTCCAGCCGCCTGGATTTTCTCAAAGGGAAGAGAGGGGAAAGAACTCCGAGAGGAGCCAGGCCAACATCCCGTTTTTTCCGATCCACTTTCCGGTCCATGCAGCGGTCCGATCCAGTCAAACTGTGTGTGTGAGTTGATGGAGTGGTACTTTGTGCTAACTACTTCTGAAGGCATCAACTGGCTTCGTCTATGAGGACGTGAAAGACTCGATTTGAGATAGATAACATGCCAGTCAGAGATACTCAGCAGACTTTGATCTTCAGGATCGAAGCAAAGCCTTCCATCCAACTCCACTACGGAAATCGGGAGTTACGGCCCACGGTCCCGGCCTCCTGGATTGGCGCACGGGTTGAAGGGAGGAGGGGAAAGGGAAAAAAAGGGCCTTTCTTTTCCTATTCGAAAGAAACTTCCGTACATACCGATCCCGCTCTTTTTCTCTCCTTCCATGATCCATCATATTTCACGATCGATTCAAGAGAGATCTGAAGGGCAACATTTTTCGAGTGGCTAATTTCTCCGAGGGGGCATGCTGCTTATCTATCATTCTTTGTTGTTGAATTACCCACTTTCCACATCCTTCCGAGAGTCTAAACGAAAAAGCTAGAAGCATGTCCGGCATCCATCCCAACCATTGAACGGACTCGGAATCTCCATCGTCTCGAAAGAGGACACCAAGAGCAACACATCTCAAAGTAGATGGCAAGGGAGAGAGAAGGGGCCCAGCACCGACCCAAACTTGAGACGCATCGACATACTTGCACCAACCGTCATCCAGGACCAGCGGCAGAGAAGGACTTCTCGGTCGAAATGCTTGCTGAAATTCTTTTCTTTTTCTTCTGACGCTGCGGCTACCCGTAAGTATTTTTCTTCGGTGATGCAGCTAGATCTACCTAGTGGGAGGAAGAGGTCGATCATTTTTATTCGGTTGATGGTCGGTCTAGTAGTCACGGAAGAAGTTCTACCGCCTCCCTACGCCCAGCCCAGTCTCCGTACTTCGTAGTCCATCTCAAGATGGAAGCTGATGTCCACTGGAATCTTCAACCGTGATCTGGTGGACTATGCTACCCTACGCTACCGAACTCCACCCCACTAGGTATCTTTGCAGGATCCCCGCCAGTTTCGACTTTTGACGCTAGCCCAGGCCATCGCAGCTATCGGTGCATAAATGCTGTACTGTGCAGTGTAGAGTACATACTTTACGAAGTACGAAGTACAGAGTACAGTTCAATGAAACCGTGCAAACAACCACCAACAAGAAGACAACACAGACCGACTTCCGGACCCTCTTATCAGGGAGTGTACAATCTCTCCCAGCCATATCGCAAGTGAGCCATTGATACCTATCAACGCCAACACGCCCTCCTCCCCGAAGACTGACAACCGGAAGCGCAAGCAACCCATCGTCATCCACAATCCCGCGGTCGTATTCCGTACACTTCCCAGTAGGAAGTCGGTGAAAGAGATTTCTTAGTTCCATATCCAGAACAACATCCGTGCTCAACCGGTTAGTTCTCGCCTTTGTCTATCGCCGTAAGACTCCGTAGTTAGTCTCTGTTGACCGCTTTTACGGATAGATTCAATATGTTGACTTATCGCCCCGTTCGGGCACTCACCCCGTTCTTACCGTGGCCTATTGCTTAGGTATGCATTTTCCCTACGTCTAGTCATTGATTGCAGTGCTCACACATAGCACGCGCGAAGGATGACCTCCAAGTGGGAACGACTACTACACAAGTAACTGCCCGGCCCTTTTGCTGCTCCCCCACTCACATCCGACACTCGGGAACCGCGAAAGCGGGAGCCGATAACTTTCTTTTCTGTATCTTGTCTCTGTACTTTTGAATTTTTGTTGGTTCTTTCGGGCCTGGATTTGTGCGCTGGCTTCGCTAAAGGTTGGGCTGGGTTGGGTGGTCAGGGCAGGGCAGAGCATGGACCGAGCATTTGTACAGTTACCGATGCAGAAGGGATGTACTGTGGTCTCTCACTCTATTTTTGGAGGTAGATTTGGGAACTTATCGGGGGAGTGAGTGAGGTTCGGCAGTTGACTGCTTGAGCTTGAGGTTATGTGGGTTTCTTTTTGCTTGGGTGGGTACCCTCGTTCTATATGGAATTATATGTTGGATGTAGTGTAGACAGGCCTTGGAGTGAGGACTTATATGTACTTACTCGGTTTATGTCCCTACACCGAATATATCGTCCCCGCTGAAGCTGTGCCTAGATGGGGTACCCAACTTTAATGATGTGGATATGTCATTGAGCAGCTATATCCTGCCAGGAACCAAAGATTATAGTGACAGGCACAAGTCGGTTCTTGTTGATGGTTGGATTGCACCGAGGGTGTACCATGGTTCGCTTCCGTCTTCTGGGCGGGTGTGGTCCCGTGGTTCGCGGTTACCTTGAATAATGTCTGTCCCTTGCTGAGGCTGTGTTCACTCTAGGTTTGGATTGTATATGGATGTGACGGATGGGTTGTTGTTGAATACTGTATAGTGCGTGTAGGGTATACTGTTGGGGCATATTATGCTGGCTTTGAACTATTCGCATGTATACGGTGGTGGTGGTGGTAAGTTAGCGGTGGAACACATACAGTACTTATCGGGATATATATCTATCGCGACAGAAATCTCGAGATACCAAATATCTTATCCTACACGCCCATAAAACACCTAGAGAATCGTAAGGCATAGCATCACACACTCCCCTACATAGTAACACCACGCTTGAACGGTCCTGATATATCTATCTCTCCCAGCCAACAACTACCACCAAATGCACCACCATCTTCACTACAAATACTGTAAATTGACACACTGAAACCCCCCTCGAAACCAACCACCAAAACCGCCGAATCATTATATCATATCATATCATCAATCCCAACCAGCCGAGCCAACCGCGTAAATAAATCCGCCCAGAAAATAATCTATGACCCCGCCGAGAATGCAAAAGTTCTAGAACTGCTTACCACGAAAAACCCACCGAACTTCCCGAACCAACACTGACGCTAAAATCAGGAGCCCGGCAATCAAGGCGAAACCCGCCTAGAAAACGCGATGAACAGGGGGTTTACGCGTCGTTACTCGCTAAGATCTCTTCCCTCCCGGCCCAAAACCAGAGACTAAAGAAATTGACCTGGAGAGGGTGGATTGTGGATGGTGGAGGGGAGGGGGGCTTTGTTGATTAGGTCCACGGTTTCAAGTGCCTGCGTCGTAGAAGGGTTCGAGAAGGATAAATGGATGGATGTCCCGGGGAGGGGGGTGGGGTGGTGAGAATCGAATTGCGAACTTGGAGATTCATTGTACTAGGTACGGTGGTACGGAGTACGAAAAGAGAAAAGAAACCTCAAACAAAAGAAAGTGGAAGACGGAATATGTAACGAAAAAGGGGGTAAAGGTCAAGGTTCAAGAACTCTTGTCTGGATGGCGTTTCGTTCGGGGCCACCCTGGCAGAAGAGTGAGAACTCCATTGTGGTGCTGGACTATCGCTGGATTGGGGAATTGAATCGACTACTACAGTAGACGCCGCGCGCAACGGGCTCGGCATGGCCGGCTAGCCCAGGCCAGGCACACACCATCCAGAGAGCGAAGGGGATGATCGGGATCATCGTTTCGATGATTCAGCGGCCGGTTTTCCTCGTTTATCGGTGTCTTGGAATGGTTGGTTGGTTGCATGGTTGCATGGTGTCTGGCATTGTCGCTCATCCTGTTATTGATGAGTGTGAATGGATGACTTCAATTGTGGGCGCGTCGGAGAGAGAGTGATAGACAGTCAGCAAAGATGTGGGATGATGGAGGACGGGGTTCATAGACGTCATGGTCGCCGTTCAGAACGTTAGTCGGTGGCCGATCTATTATACAAATGCACAATTAAGGGATTGCGATTATTCTCGTCGTCTTATAGTTGGCTCGGACTATACTACTAAACTTACCTAGACTGCGCCGGTTTTATGCCGGGTTACTCCCCGTGTGCACACACGGCTAGTGTTCATACATGATTTGGTGTACAAGAGAAAGGTCGGTCTCGGGTCTGTCTCTCAGTTATCTTCTTCACTCAATGAATGCTTTTTCCCTACGTTACGCCGATGGACCATGCGGGACAATTGGTCACTTCGATTCAATAAGATACCTAGTAGGTACTGACCTGGCCATGGTGGGCTGTGCGTCTAATAGTAAGGCTGTGAGGGATGCGCCCCTCCCTCCAGTTATCCCTCCTTGGTCCTTGTTCTTGATGCATCTTCCCCTTACAGGACTATCGACATCCAGAGTATTAGTACTCAGTAGAATCATGTGACATGCTATTGGCGGGTTAGACTCTGTGTGTTATTGGCGGGAAGTCAGACATCTTCCTCCTCGTGTCGAAAATTCTCCTTTAAGCTTATTATATCCCGTACTACAGGGGGATTCGGGCGATGGCTTGGTCCGGGGTTTATTGGTGGTGAGCCTTGCGCAACGTGACCCTTCATTGTCTCTCGGTGAGATGGGTGATTGGAGAAGTCTCTGATATGTGTGTGAGCCATTAGTGCTTGATATTTGATGTCTTACATCTGGTCGTGTCCCTGGCTGGGGTTGTCGTACTGCAGTTCCCTGCTCTTGATACGATTTATAGCAGTGCCCGGGAACTCAGGTGTTCCCGAATGTCAATCGGTTCGAGAGAACTGAGCTAGCCTCAAGACCACGATGCAAGACTGATGGGATTGTGATAAAAACCTGCATGAATCGGAGATTAGGCTTGATGAGGAGGATCGCAGATTGCTACAACGCCACCATCACCATCACCATTACCATCACTAACAACACCCTCCGTCTATGAAGAGTAGACCAACCCAGCTAGACAACTCTCACATGTCAAGCATCAGTACCCTCGACACCTTCCAACCTCGCTTGTACTAAGTACGTACCTCAACTCCAGTCCACGTAGTCCCACTCCATCACCACCGCAATCACCCATGCAAGCCCACTTCGCCCCAACTCTGACTAAGAGCCATCCATCGCCTTCCGGGGTCTCCGAGCATAAAACGCAAGCCAAGCCTCCCCCCAAAATCGGCATGTTAATCTGAAACTCCGCCACGCCTCCCTCGGTAGATTTCCATGCAGGTCGAGGATTACTCAATGCTTATGACATGGAGCACGTGGCGGACACACGGTGTGACATCAGGCCTTGATTCCGGGGAGGCCTTCTATCTCCAGTAACTGGCGCGGGGATCTGGGGGGACGAAATCGGACGATTTTTCGGGCTCTGTGATGGCCCTGCAGATTGGGTTTCGGTGGAACGGGGTCAATCGGACGGGTTTTGTTCGGAGCAAGCTCAGTGAGATTGTTCTGGTGGATTTGTTTGGTATTCTTATGCAAGTGAAGGGGATTCACATGGGCCATTCACGGACTCGAGAGCTTGGTTGGTAGTGGCTGATGGTTGTGCTGCTCTTCGTCAGCGCGGTGTCGAAATGGTCTTAGGTGGCTTGGGTAAGAAGGGTTGGATTTGCTTAGAGGGTGATCTACTTCTGAGTTGGATTGGGCTGACTGTGATGGGGCTGGGCGCGTGTAGAGGAAGAAGCCTTGTCTGATTGACTGTGAAGAGTAGGGCTGAAGGAGCAGGGCGTGAGATCTGGGTAAGGAATAGCTTCTCATGCTTGGGGTGAATAGGTTTTCGATGAGTTGTATGAATGTAGTCATTCATTCGGGGGCCTTGGATGGCTCTTTCGAACATTCGCAGCTTGAACAGGACGGCGAAGCTATTCGTTCGATGTCTTCATGAATGAGACTGCGCCTGGCTATCGTGATGTTGCCTTCTGCATTCTGGAACGCAGGAGTGTCTTGCTGTAGCAAGAAGCACATGATTTGGTGGACTGCATTTAACTCAGTATATTGACCGCTTCGAGGTTGAGCTGACGGGTATAAAGTACACGGAGTCGAGTGCCTGACCCAGTAAAATTCGATGTGTGAACCGATGCTCGTGAATGGCAGAGAACAGGTTATGTTGGATTCTTCTGACTGGATTGTGTGGATCAAGTGACTTACATGTGATCTGACATCTATGGTAAGCTGACCATATGTAATGCAGCATTTCAGAATCATGTTGGATGCTTCCAGGTTGCGATTGCCGATTGCCCTATGTCAACGTGATAGGTTGTGGGTTAAGTCGACCTTGCAGAACAAGAGCTATATTCCAAGAATAAGCTCCTTGATTGGCGATGCACATAATTCACATCAACTCCAACATAAGCCTGCCCCGTCTAAGTACTCTGATACCGAGCGCATCGCTGTCCGAATGACTTGATTACGAGTCAAGCATACAGAGTGTCCCAAGACCCAGATCCGATCCAACTACATCAGATATGTTGGCCAACATCATGACCACAGGGATGCGAGACTAGTGGCATGCACGTACACTGTCGTTTTCGACAAGCAAAGAATGAGGGTGACTTATGCACCTTACAATGCATTCATGTCCCAAGGGGAGCTTGTCCTGATAGCCTATCGTCTCATTTGTTCTCTCCCAAGCTGACGAATGCAGATTTTCCCTGCATGCTTCAATCGAGCGACCAGGATTGCTTGCCACACGCATCACCTGGCTCCAGATTAATCTGACGAAGACCGCCCCTTGACAAGATAGAAATAGCTTCGTTGTGGCAGATAATGGCGCCCGAGCCTATGAAGCGCTTGCCGCCGTTGACATGCACTTGTCAAACAATATCCCAGTCAGGTCCCAAATAGGAATATGTCAACCGGTACCTAAAGTTATTTGCCAATAATAAGAGCAGGGGTTCGTCCTCGTGAAGAAGTACTCTACCTGTATGTGTGAGAATGTGTGCGTGGGTGTGATCGGAAAGCGCCATATTGACGGCTGCGGCGCTACCTCTCACCTCTCTCGTACTCGTTCGCAGCATCTAACCACTCTCTACAGCGATTGGTAGGTGGGATATGAAGTACGGTACGGTACTTGGGACCATTCGACTGGCATATACAATAACATCTCAGGGAATAGCTAGTGCCAGCAAAGACATGAGTGATGTTATGCAATGTCGTCAGAGGTGTTTGAGAACCGTGAACGGAGCGAGCTGTCTGCCAACAAAAGCTCCCCCCACCTCCTCTTTTCTCTCCTCATCATCATCAGCCATGGTTGATATGTTGTGGTCGTGCAAGGTCGGGGTTGTTTTCCCGTCGTGTCTCCACCGGGGCAAGGGGCACAAACTTTGCGTCCAAGGTCAGAGTCGCCCAGAGTAGAAGGATTTACTCGATAGTGCATGTATACTAGCAAGAATTGGCCAAAACTTGGGGTTTTGAGTAATTGTGTCAATGGTAGGTTTGCTTGAATCTTGATGATGATGACGACGGTGATGTTTATGATGATGATGATGATGATGATGAACTACCTCACTAGCCCTTGTTGTTTACGTTGTTAGTAACTACTTACCCGTTCGGTAAGTTAAGTTAGAGCGCCAGCGGGTGTAGTTAACCTTCCAACTGGGAGAGATTGAGCAATCCACGGTAACAACAACGGTCCTGCGCCTGGATCGGGAGTCGGGAAAAGAATACCGGCTACAAACGTTCATCGGATCAGAATCAGATCAGTCAAAACAAGGAACAACCACAAAAAGGTTCGAGACTCGGGCCCCCGGGGGACACACATTATTGACTGGATCGGTCTGTGCAGAGAGCGAGAGATTCAATGAACACGAATTCTTCAAATCTTGCTTGCTTGCTCGCACTCAGCCTCCCGCCGTGGCTTGTCGATAACAGATAGATAGATTCCCTACTCCACCAACAAGCCCCTTAAATCAACCCGGTCTCAGATGACAAGAAAGGACATGAAAGTCTCGACTTCCTCTGCCCCATCGCCCACTCCGACTTGTCCCCATAATACGACTGACAAGAGACAAACACGACGGTATCTTTCTGAACTGCTGCAGGCCACACACCTTTTGACTGGCCTACCGGTTCTCTTCCCCCCCATCTGAGAGCCCCATTAGGGTCCGCAAGGCGCACGTACAGGACTTGACGTACTGCCAATGGCAGGCATGGCTGCGATGGAGCCCGTACGGTACCGCCTGCGCCTCTACAACCTTCTCTTCCAATAGTAACTTCGTGTTCGACCAGTCAGTCCGCCAGAGGGCTGCGGAGGGCTCGTGCAGTTCCATCGCAGCGACAGGTCTGGCGGTACAAGGAGGTCCTCTGTACGTATTGCTGCAGCACTTCTCGCTATCTCTGGAAGCACGTACAGTACGGGATGTACTGCACTTCCGACGTACATCCATCCGTATTGAGAGCTCCACTCAACGTTTATTTGAATAGAAGTAACTTTCTTTCCTTCGGATAGAAGCCGGAAAGCCCTCTTGGAGAATACTAACTCATAGTAAGTTAGTCGCTTGATGAGTTGATTGAACAATTCCCGACTAAGTTAGTGTCAGCTGCTGGGCAAGGCAGTCAGTTACTATACTTAACCCTCCTGTTGGGTGGCAAAGACAAGGTGAGCAGAAAGAGAATAAGACGATGCGATGCGTAAGTCAATCAAGAATAGTAGAAGAAAGAAAAATTCTGCATTGATTTCTGGCGGCAATAGTTTAAGCATAGAGATTTATTTTTAGGGCATGCCTCTGCTTGTTTTTTTTCTTTTCTTTTCTTTTCTGTCCAGCGAGAATCCAGAAGTACGGATTGACTACTCGTACTAAGCTCACCACAGGTGGCTGCACTCAGCTGCATCAGACAAGAAGCAATCGACCGCAGTACAGTGACTGGAACCTAGAAATAATAATAATAATAATAATAACTTTAGGGAACCGTCCAGTACGTACCAGTAATTCACATCGGCTCGTCTCCATCCATCCGCTGGTGGATGGATCGATATCCAGTCTGGGACTTTGTTGTAACGGGTCGGTAAGAATACGAGTGGTATTGTCACTCCACCTTTTGTCTCTCTCTCTCTCTCTCTCTCATTTCCCCCCCCCCTCTCTCTCTCTCCCTCATCCTCCACTCCTCCCCCCCCAGCCAATCTGCCCACCACCAAACTAACTAGACTGACTGCTTCTCCCCTAATTCTCCCTCTCGCTACTTTCCCTCCCCAAGCTTCTACCTTCCCATCCCCTCCTCTCCCTCCATTTTTATTCCCCTTTTCTTCTCTTCCCTTCCTTCCCAACTCTTCTCCCAATGACTGGCTGATATCAGGTTCTCAGAAGGATCACCTAAGATCACTGGTTTCCGACCGATAATCAGTGACTGTCGTCATCTCGTGATCTATCTAGCCCCGATTCTTGGGTCGATCTCACCAGCACAGGCTATCTCTACCGCGGGTGATTCTGCAACCCGCCGCCTTTCCACCACCACCACCACCACCACCACCGCAACCCCCCCGTTTACCGCCCACCTTCTTTCCCCTCCTAATCCACCCCCCCGTCCTATTCCTATCGGTCATTTTCACTCAACACCTATCCATCCAGCCAGTCATGCACAATACCTTTCGTTAAGTGCGTTCAGCCTTAAATCGCGGGGGCTCATTACGAGCCAACTCTCGTTCTTCCACCTGCTCCGTCGTTCGAGCGCCAATTGCTGCGATACCCGATGTTCGAAACCTTCGTGGCCGAGCCATTGGCTGTTGACACTAGATCTTCTACACTGCCGACCAAGAACAATACATTTGCAACCACCGTCGAGTACTCCGAAGAGCAAGTGACCACCCCCACAACAGGCCAGCGGAGCCGTGGCAACAGTTTATCGTTCCCAACCCGAGATCCCGCCGCCGATCAGTCGCTCAACCGACAACCTTCGCCGATAAAAATGACGACTGAAGGCCGTTACACTCCCAGCCCCGAACCGCCGCCGGCGCTGTTCGTGCGGGCCATGTACGATTATGACGCCGATGACCACACCAGTCTCAGCTTCCGACGAGGTGATATTATCCAGGTGTTGAACCAACTAGAAACTGGCTGGTGGGATGGAGTTATCAACAACAGCGTGAGGGGCTGGTTTCCCAGCAATTATTGTACTGTGATCACCGATCTTGGTGAGATTGAGGAAGAGCAGGTCTCGCATGGTCGCGACGAGGAGGAGGAGGAGGAGGAGGAGGATGCTATTGTGGATTCTGGCGCGGGAGAGGATTTTGAAGAGGAACAGGAGGTCGATGAAGCTGATTTTGGAGGAAACTCGCGCGATTCGCAGCCGATCTTGCCCATCGAAGGCGCTACAGCGCCCAAGGAGCAGGAGGAGGCCGCTTTCTGGATCCCGCAAGCCACTCCCGACGGCCGCTTATTCTACTTCAATACACTCACCGGCTATAGCACGATGGAGCTGCCGTTCGAAAACCCAACGGCCAACGAGACCGGCCCGTACGATCGGAACACAGTCATCGTGCCTGACCAAACTCGACCACCGCCGGAACTGATGGCTCGTGGGTTCGAACGCGATGAGGACGACTACGATGGTTCGGCGTCCGAAGCGGAGGGCGAGTCCCTCATGTTGACCTCTCGCGACTCGATGTCCCGGAGGCGCCAGTCATACCTCGATGGAGTGTCTCCCGCTACATCTATGGATTCTTTGCATCCACCGTCCGCTACGAAGTCTATTAGTGACGACAAGCTCTCATATCAAGCGATGCGGTGCGCGCAAAACTTCTACGGAGGCGTCCCGCCAAGTAGTAACAACTCCATTTCGGATAACATCCATCGCCCTTCGATCTCCTCGGAAGTTCCCTCACATTTCGTTGATGACGGTGCCTCAACAATTCTGACCTGGCCTTTGCTTGTCGAGAACATGCGGCAGGCCGTGGAAGCCTATCGACAGACACTGATGAACGGCGACCGGTCGGAGTTTGTGCGGAAGGCAGAAGACATTTCCGACCACCTACGCATGTTGCTGGCAGCTGGCTCGGACACGACGGACAATCATTCGGGCAACCCGTCGATTATCTCCACCAACAAAGCCCTCTATCCCCATTTCCGAGACATGATGTCTAAATTCTCCAAGTTGGTGCTCTCATCGCATATTGCAGCAGCTGATTGGCCAGGTCCGGATTCTGCCAACAAGTGCCTACAAGAGGCAGATGGTGTGATGCAGGGTGTCTATGGGTTTGCCGAGGTCGCAAGGCAGCAGCGCGGCGATTCTATCAATCGGATTGTCCCAGGGTTTGTTGGTGGAAGCCATTCGGGCGGCTACTGGCAGAACAACGGTGTGCTACTCAGTGAACCTGGCCCGACTTCATTTTTGGATCAGGACGGGGGCGATATGCGAGCGGAACCCTCCGTGCCCCTTGACGCAGCCCTGCTAGACAAGATCGATATCCTCAGGAGAAACTTTGTGGGCAGCATTCGTCGCCTTGAAGAACGTCTGACGCTCAACCAGAAGAAGATCGTCACCATTGTCGAGCACGAAAACATTGGCAACCTGGTTTCAGCTGCTGCTATCAAGGTTGTCGACCAATATCGCCCGTGGATCTCGGCTGTCGAGTCTATCAACTTGGCACCCCTCGGAACCGGGTTTCAGAACCCCCAACTCGTCGATTTCAGTCTGCAGAAACAAAGAGTGTACGACGCAATTGCCGATTTTGTTGTGAGCTGTCAAGCAGTTACAGCGCCCCTTGGAGACGAGTGGGCTGAATTACGCGGCGATTCCCTTGAAGATAGGTTGAATGCGGTTCGCAGCGTTGCGAGACAGCTGGAAAACTTCGTTTCACAGATTGGGTTCTCGCTATCGCTTCTTCTCGAGCAGGTCCCTGAGCCCACAACGGTCTTCCGCAGTGAGAGTCGCTTGGGTGGAGAGATTGAAAGTACGAAGGTTATTCATAGCCGCGCAGAATCTCAAACCAGAATTGCAACGGAATCCATCGGTATTCCGTCCTCGTACTCGATTGAGCACTCCACCGAGAAGGTGCGTCGCAATATGGACAAGGCACAAAGATTCTTTGGGCAAGCGCCGCCAGCTGCAATTCCGCGGGAATCCGTGCGAGAGCCGGTTCGCGAGCCGGAAGAAACACCTTGGTTCTTGAAGATGGACCACGAAGGCGAGGTGTTCTTTGATACCAAGAATGACGTTCCCACTCTCAAGTGTGGTACTCTTGCCGGCTTGGTGGAGCAATTGACGCGCCATGACAAGCTTGATGCTTCTTTCAACAACACGTTTCTTCTCACCTATCGTTCGTTCACGACGGCGAAGGAGCTCTTTGAGCTGATCACACAGAGATTCAATATCCAGCCCCCATTTGGCCTGAACCCAGATGAGATGCAGATGTGGGTCGACAGGAAACAGAAGCCAATTCGCTTCCGTGTGGTCAACATCTTGAAGAGTTGGTTCGAGAACTTCTGGATGGAGCCGAATGACGCGGCGCACACGGCTCTGCTTGAGCATGTCCACTCGTTCACTAAAGACTCCATTGCAACCACCAAGACACCAGGGTCACCGCAGCTCCTGGCAGCCATAGAGCAACGACTCAAGGGTCAAGACAATACGGTCAAGCGCTTGGTTCTCACTCAGGCTACCGCAGCTCCGACACCCATTATACCTAAGAATATGAAGAAGATGAAGTTCCTGGATATAGATCCGACCGAGTTTGCCCGACAGCTTACAATCATCGAATCACGTCTTTATTCTAAGATTCGGCCTACGGAATGTTTGAACAAGACATGGCAGAAGAAGGTCGGACCGGATGAAGCCGAACCTGCTGCAAACGTGAAGGCCCTCATTCTTCATTCCAATCAGTTGACAAACTGGGTCGCGGAGATGATTCTCACTCACTCTGATGTCAAGAAGCGAGTGGTCGTGATCAAGCACTTTGTCAACATCGCCGATGTATGCATTCCTCTCCACCATCTTGTCGAATACTAACCATTGGTCAGAAATGTCGCGCACTCAACAATTACTCCACCTTAACCTCTATCATATCCGCTCTAGGAACGGCGCCGATTCACCGTCTGGGACGCACATGGTCTCAAGTCAGTGGACGCACATATACTGTGCTTGAGCAAATGCGTCGCCTGATGGCGAGCACGAAGAACTTCGGCGAATATCGAGAGACATTGCATCTGGCAAACCCACCTTGCATTCCATTCTTTGGTGAGCAGACTTTGATAAAGGCTTCTGAAAAGTCTTGACTAGGCAGCGATAAACAGTGGCTGACAGATTATTAGGTGTCTACTTAACCGACTTAACCTTCATCGAAGACGGTATTCCATCTCTGACACCATCCGAGCTGATCAACTTCAACAAGCGTGCGAAGACGGCAGAAGTGATCCGCGACATCCAACAATATCAGAATGTCCCGTACCTTTTGCAGCCGGTCCCGGAGTTGCAGGATTATATTCTCAGTAATCTGCAAGCGGCGGGCGACGTGCATAACATGTACGACCGAAGTCTGGAAGTAGAGCCGAGAGAGAGGGAGGACGAGAAGATCGCGAGGTATGCTGCTAACAATACTCCTATCGCTCCCACCACTGCACGCGCCAGTCCTACCACAGGAAATGGCAACAACAACCTCAACACTGCCAGCATGCGTACTTTGACCTTCGCGAGCATGGTCGTGTTAACACGATGATAATGTCACCCTGTGTTCTGGCTTCTTTTCCATTCCCCTGCACTTGTTCCGCTACCCGTGAGGCCATGACTACTCACTTGGGAAGTATGCGCATGCTGTTGAGGGATCGTTATGCATTGACAATTTCTGATTGAACGATCGAAGACTAACGGTTTTGGATTCTAACACGTAGACTCCTATCTGAATCGGGCTTCCTGTAAACCGCCGCTTTTACCGCTTCTCCGTCGGGGCGTCTTATCGGGCCAGGTGTGGTGCAGGGTCAATCCTTGTCGGTGTCACAATTACTACGTGCGCTTGGACGTGACCGCTCCTTTCACCAGTCAAACTTTGAATTGAACTGCCAACAGCCACGAGCCTATCATATGCGTTCAGCCGACCTCCTGATGGCGTGATAAGCAAGGGTCGGAGCTGCATACACATACATTCACCCCAACCGCGCCGCACAACCTTATCTCAATCAGCCGAGCCTATCAAGGTGTCTGCCGTCCACCACCACTTATCACATCAATGGATCACAGCCAAGGTGGCAATTTCCCCCCTGCACTCTAATTTCGACGCTATCGCATATTACGCCAACCCTGGTGTCGATTTCGCTCCTGTGGCGTTATAGCTCAATTCGAGCTGGAGAATCTGACATGCTGCTTTCGACTGAAACAGTGGGCCTGGATCGTACTATCCATGCGTGCTTGCGGCTAATTGCAGCGCGGAAGTTGGAAAGGTCCACCCTGGAACTGCTCAGCTTTCAAGAATATTGGATCAGGATAATCAATCCTACGATCTACTTGCCGCTCTGCCTCTCATCGACCAAATAAGCAAAAACACAAAAAACACAAATACGACTGGAACGCCCAGGCGGAATTCCACGCCAGCAAGCATATACAAATTCAACGAGTGTTGTCATGAACGACGCTGACGAACCTCGATCACGACATAGACTTTATCTTTTCTGCCAGTCTCAGTCCCTGTCGTCTCTTCCACCTGACTGAGGGCCTCGTTCATTTTCTTGACCAGCGTCAATCCGACATGACCTTGCAATTTCTTTTGTTTCTTCCCTGTCACCTCAACGGCTCTAGCAGTCCTCCCTGCTTTTTTCTTTTTTCTTCTTCTCGGCAAGTGATCGACTCGAAGATTGATCAGATCTTTCTACCATATATGTTGCTTGTACAGTGATCTAGCTTTCTTCGCTTCTTGTACGCATACCGACGATCCTGTGATCTCTCACCTGGTGTTGATCGTCTTCCCCCGAAGGGTCTTACTCATTGTTCGGATTGATGAATAATATGTCATGACACATGTTGCACAGGCATGTGATCTTTGTTGGAACGTGGTTCCAACTGTGATTTTACCTTTCTATGATTGTCACCTGTACTTATTTGTTCTACTACCGAGGATACACCTCATACTTTAGTGTATAGACCATATCAATGGCGCTCACCCGTCAGGGCTCAAGAATCAGCTCCTTGCTAACATAGTTGCGCAATGAACGTAGTGCAGAGGTCAATCCCGCCCAGGTAGCTTCACTCTTCCTGGATTGGTGGATTTAGTGAGTCATAGTGGGACGAGGCTGGCTGTTTGTAGATGTGCTGGGAGCATTTTTGTCTAGAAATTGAGAACAAGCATAAGTCATTCCCACCTCATTACTGAATACAAAGCTTGTCTAGATCATCTGGGCTGCGGCGCTGCATCTGTCGCATCTCCCTGTCCGATGTTTTGGAAGAGCTTCCTCTTCACCTCCGCGGCGAGCAGCCCTTTGACCTCCTCCGACGCAATCCGCTGGCCGTCCCGAGCGATGCGGTCCAGCTGGGGATCCCGGACCTGGGTCACATTGCCTCGGGACACATTGCCCTCCATGCCGCGGGTGGCGCGCCGGACCTTCTGGCTGAGATCCATGATCTGCTTACTGCCGTAGTCCTGGGAGGCGAAGAGCGGGTTCTGACTGAGGGTGGCGACCCAGTACTTATTCCACAGCAGGTCGAGGATCTGGGCATCGAGGGTACTCTTGAAGATCTCGACCTCGAGCGAGTAGTAATGGGAGGCATGGGCGCCGAAATCCTCGGCCTTACTCAACGGCACCGACTGATACCCGGCCCCACCACCACCATTAGGGGCTGTATCCTCCCCATCCTCCTCCCCGCCGCCCAAATGCTGCTCCCCGCCCTTCGGCGGCACATAATCCTTGGGGAATGTCCGAAACGCCCCGATATCGACCTTGCCGGCCGAGATCGTGCGCTCGGGATCGATCACCACCGCCACGAAGGGGCCCCCCAGCTGCTGCATGTCCTGCGTCGTGACATCGATCCCGGACAGCCAGCACCCGTAGCCCGGGTGGCTGTGGTACCACCCCACGGCGTTCTCCATGCGGCCCGCGTCCCGGCACGACTGCAGGTACGACACCATGTACTCGTTCGCCTCCTCCTGCGCGTTCACCCGCGTCTCCGTCCCCTCCACCGGCAGCCGGTACGCGTCCGTCACCACGAAGGTTTCCGGCAGGATGTACCCCTGCATCAGGCCCATGACCTCGAGCGAGCCGCCCGACCGCGCGTGCATGACCATCTTTAGGAGGGCGAGGGCCGAGATTCGGACGGTCTTGAAGTAGTGGGGGTCTTTGGACCACGGGCGTTGCGCCGAGAGCGTCCGGTGCGTTTCTTCTGAGTAGGCGTAGAGTGTGTCGCGGTGCGGGTCGATTAGGGTGGTTGCGTTTTCGAGGTCTTTTTTTGCGGGAGGCGGGGTGTTAGTTTGGGTTGATGATGCGTGGGTTTGTCATGGGTTTTGTGGGATATGGGGTTCTGGGGTAGAGGAGGGGGTGGGGGGTGGGTTCGGAAAGTGAGGTGTGATGAGGGGGGAAGTGAAGTGGTCTGCGGAGATACTAACCCCAGGACCGCAGAGCTGCTTGTTCCATGGTGGGTTGTGCTTGGTTGGTGATGTGAAATTAGTGAAGAGAAGGTCGGGTTGTGAGGTAAGGATTGTCTAGGATGTTTAAGTCTGGGAGAATGATGCCGATGGGGACATGAGATAAGATGAGGGGAAAGAGGGGGGTTTGTTATCGATTTGGATGAAGTTGAAAGTGAGTTAGTTTACGGAGTACTTATCGGTGACAGCATTGCGGAATGCGGAGAGAGAGGAGAAAAGGCGGTGACTATCGTCCGGCAGATTGCCGGCAGATCCGGGCGGTCAATGGCTGAATCAGCGGTTGCTGCAGAAACGGGGGCGGGAACGTCAAACAAGGCGGCGAAGGGCAATCGAAGCTGAGCGGGCGGGATTCCCCAGGCGGGAAGGGGAAGGCCAGCCAGCAGTCAGTCAGTCAGGGCAGTTCTCGATTATTGTTGTCCCCCTCTGATCTATCGATCTCTCCATCTACATCCACACCACACCACACCATACATCCACCCCCCCCCCGTCGCCCTTGCATCTGCTTGCAGCCGTGGACTCGTTAATAAAATATACGGGTTGTGTCTGGTTCTTGCAGATGCCATTCTACTTTCTGTGATCCCATTCTTTTCCTTTCCTTTCTTTTCCCTGCTGCCCTGTCCGCCTTGCAGACTCTGTTGCGGTCGGTCTTCCGCGGCAAATCCTGACAGGTGAAGGCGCATTGTCGCCGCAGATCTTATATGACGGTGGATCGCGAGTTCGCTCCAAGGCGATCGGCTCCGTCAAGTGGGTTGCGCGTAAAATCGCAATCGCTCTAAAGCAAACTTCATACCCGGCGCTTGCACATCACCCGATCCACCTGCGCTTGGGCGGTCCATCTCATTCGCAATGGCCGTCGATACCAGCTACCTGACCACCCAGGTCAACACCATCGTGTCGGAACTACATGGTATTTACGATGACATCGGTGTTCCGAGCCATGAGCGCGACGCGCGTGAGGCAGAGGTTCGTTGGCCCCCATCCGCATCCGCATCACCCCCCCCTACCTACCTACAGTGACCGTTTGCGACTGACATGATCCAACCCCCTTCTAGCTCTTCAGTGCTTTGTCCGAAACGCTGAACAACCACCTCAAACTCGTGGACACGTAAGTAACACACACACACACTGCGCGATGGAAGGAAATCGATTTCAATTCACCCTGTTGTTTATGCCAAGAACGGGCGGCTAAATCTTCCTACTACAAATCAGTGAGAAGAAAGAGATGGAGGAAGAGGCGCAGCGACTCATCACCGCTATTCAACATATGGAACACTCCCTGGTGGATGAGAAGGCCAATGGACAGTATCAGCTCGATCACAATGCCTTGCGCGTCAGCTACCCGCTCAACCGTTGTTTGGCTTTCCTGCGCGAGGAGCACGGCGCGTTGAGCAAATTACACAAGGAGCGTTTCGAGCAAGTGAGGAGTAAGTGCACCGTCGATGTTTGTTCTGCGCGCAGAAGTGGGAATCTGTCGGGCTGACTGGTGCAAAAACAAAGAATTGGTGGAGGCCCTCGAATCCTACGCGTCGCATCTCGAAGCAACATTCGTCAACATCGAATTGCCGCCGACAGCACCGGGAACCACGATTTCGCCGAGCTTCGATCTTTCCCCGTCCTATGTCACCGCTCTGGACGATGAGTTCACAAGAGTCTACGAAGAATATCATCGACGCTTGGAGTTCGTCAAGACCACCTGCGAGGAGATAATTAAACTGTGGGCTGAGCTTGGTACCCCCCAAGTGCAGACCGACACGAACATCGTCAAATATTACCGGGAGGCGCCTGAGCAGCTGGGTCTCCACGAGTCGGATTTGAACAATCTGAGGGCAAAACGCGAGAAGCTGCTGGAGGAGAAGAGAGGTCGGGAGCGCAAGCTAAAGGACCTGCGGACCGCGGTGGAAGCACTCTGGGAACGATTCGGCATTGAGGAGGCTGATCGGAAGGAGTTCCTCGCTGCGAACCGTGGCTGTGGCCTTCGCACTATCAACGAGTTTGAGGAAGAATTGGGTCGTCTCAACGAACTCAAGAGCCAGAACCTGCACCTCTTCGTTGAGGATGCCCGCGTCCGGTTGCAGGAGCTATGGGATGCGCTATACTTCTCGGAAGAGGAGATGATCGATTTCACTCCGGCCTTCTCCGACGTGTTCAGCGATGCTCTCCTTGAGGCTCATGAAGGCGAAATCGCGCGACTGGAGACCCTGAAGGCACAGCGTGCGCCAGCTTTGGCACTAATTGACAAGCACCGCAGCCTTTTGGCGGAACGAGAGGCTCTGGCTATTTCCAGCCAAGATGCTTCCCGTCTCATGGCGCGTGGCGCAAAGGGAGAGAGACGCGACCCAGGCAAGCTTTTGAGAGAAGAGAAGATGAGAAAGCGAATCGCCAAAGAATTGCCGAAGGTTGAGGTTGATCTCCGGAAAGAGCTGGAGAAGTGGGAAGAAGATTACGGCCGGCCGTTTCTCATCCACGGAGAGAGATATCTGGATGAGCTCACCCCAGTTGTCGCCAAACCTCCTCCACGATCCAAGACTCCCTCTGCTGCCCCGGCTAGTGCTACCAAGCGGAGCACTGGCCAGATGCAGCCACCATCGCGCCCTGCGAGCGTGATGAGAGGAGCCCCACCCCCACGCTCCACCAGCAAGACCCCCACTGGAAACCGTCCTCCAACAAAGTACAACACCATTGGCCCTTCGCGAGCGCCTTCCAGAGCGGGTAACAAGTCTCCCTCCAAGATCCCAGCCCGAGTTCCACTTGGGAACATGCCTCTTGGAAACAATTCCCCCAATCGCCGCGCAGTTCCTGGGGCCTATTCCTCGAGCACGATCAACGGCAAGATCCCAGCACCTCGTCCGCCTCCACCCAGAATGCGGGCCTTGACTGGTGGTGAGTCGCGGGAGGAGCGCATGTCCTATCTCTTCGACCCTCCACGGAGCGCTAGCGCGTTGTCGAATACCTTTGTGCGGCCGGTCAGCCCTGAAGACGTATACGATGACCGCAACCAGCGTTCCTTTGTCAGCTCGTCGGCGTTCTCTCAGCGGTCCACTGGATTCTCTCAATCATCGCACTCATCGGCCTCGTCGTTATCCTCCTCCATGCAGGGGTTCCCTAAACCCAATCCCTATCTGCAGCACGCAGCCCCGCCCCCCGCTCCAGCCCCCCGACAAGTGTCTAGTACATCGACCGTCATCACGGCAACCACCGGATCGGAGAACTGGGAAACCTTTGACTCTGGTGATGAGTCGGAAGCCGATGCTAGCGATGTCTATTACGCTAAACTTCGCGCGGCTCACGGGAAACGCCTGTTGGCCCCCGAGGAAACCCCCGTTCTTTCGCTCGGAGGGAAGAAAGCCAAAGGCATTCGAAGTGTCAGCCCTGACGAGCCTGCTGACATCCAGCATAGACAGATGATGCATGCAGGTGGAAGCGACAATGAGTGGACGGATGATATGGAGCCATACTGAAGCATCTGAGGGTCCATCGCTTGCTCCACAGACTCGACACCCATGTTCTGAGCCTAGAACACGGTCATCGGGCTCTTCTGATATTTACATGTTCCCCCTGCCGATCCACCCCGGCAGTCTCTCGCTTGAGCTTCCATGCCCTTTTTCAAGGCAACGTAATAAAGTGCTGCTCAATGCCCCTAATCTTCTTTGCTGAAATTCTTCGAGATTATACCACGTCGTTATGCTGTTGTTGCGTTCTGTCTGCTTCAGCCTTTGACCTTTACTTGTTGTGGTGTCCAGACCATCTGCGATGCCTATCGACCGACCCATTTCACTGCGTGATCGAGGTCCCAGCCCAATACAATCCACTTACTAAACAACGAACGACATGACTTGGATGCTGTTACGAGTTGCACCCCTGCGTGTTGCACTCCTCAAAAAGCTCTCTATCATATTTGGAGACAACCACTCGACTTCTTGTACTATGGTTATGTTACCTTCTGTTTGAACACTGCCGCAACCACCTTCTCTTACAGGACATAGTCGATATTGGGGTGTCTTTCCTTTGTGAAACTACATAGCATCCCAGTGACTTCCTCATGATGACCACTGCCAATGTCTATGGGGGGCCCTGCTTGTCTTATGCCTGCGAGCTCTGTCCCTCTCTCTTCTATTTGTTTTCTATCTTCTTGGTGTGGCTGTCTTGCTTTGTATGTGATATTGTGTATACGTCGCCTGGACATGCAACCCGCTTTTTTCTCCTTTGTGTCGTTTCTGATTTGGTTTTAATATCAGCCGTGCGCCACTGGTTTAATTAGCTTTTTAGTTTCTGAGTTGATACATTCATACTTGATTTTATCTAAGTCCACGGCAGAGAAGTAATCATTCACGCGGGGGAGGTTCTAACTTAGTAAAGCTACTGTGGATCCTGACTATCACGGCTTTGTAGGATGATCGCAATTGATTTGCTATAGCAATGATCCAGAGTGCCTTGCATTCAGACTAGCTGTCCCTAGCTGTCAAGACTAACTGGGGGACGCACTCCTTGCCCACCATCATTCCAAACCCATTGCGAATAGTTATCGGTGAACACAGCAGTGAGAAGACGTGTCTCAGTCTGCTACTAGGATGCTAGCGGGACAAGTGGGTGTAAGTTAACTGGTAGACAAAGTAAAACCCACGACGAACGTGGCCTAGAAGAGGTAGTGCAGTCAATGACAATCCGATCTCCAACCACTCTTCTCAGCCAGTCATCATACATCCTTTCCGGGTGCATCGGGCGATCTGTTCCTCAAGGTGATCGATCATCACCTCGAAGAAACTCAATAGCCCAACACTTGTCTGGGATGTAGAAAATCAACTCGACCTTTACTGGTCCTTGGGCCATTCGCGGATGAGTTGTACGCCAGTCAATGCCGGCCCACTTTGGAGAATTCTGTAGAATTGTCCGTAGAATCCGTCTTGGTATTGGGCTTCGAAGAGCCGGACTTGTAATGCAATGCCGTCACGGGCATTTCCTCAAATTGATCTTGGAAATTGTGAGGAAGCCTTGCAGAAAATCTTCCAGCAACATTGTCTAGCTGTGGTGTCACATTCGTCAGGGTCGGGATGACCGTTGCGGCTTGTGGCTCAGGTGCCCAGGTTTAATCAGCGTAGTCTGTGACTTCTCACGCGCGTATGAATGCTTGAAATCTCTCTTCGAATAGGATGATGGCACTCGGAATCGAGATATGTGCTTGCGGACCGTTGCGTGTCGCTCCAGTCCACGACGCCGTCGGCGTGGAATCGGGACACAGGTCGCTTCGGTCTTTGCGCAAAGCTGCTCAATATCGGGGGAATGATGTGACGCGTACGGAGCACTGATTCTCTGAGTAGGGCTGGGGCTAAGATATCGGGGAAGGGGTTAGGCTCGGACAGGACATGATACAGAGACGGACTTACAGTCAGTCCATGAAGGGATCGATGAAAGCACGATTGTATTCCACCCCCTGTTTCATTCCTTCACCCCTGCCTTGCTTGCCCGGTGTTGGTCTACCCAGCCCATTCTGGTAGCATCACTCCATGACGGAGTGGATTTCATTGCCGGGGATTCTGAGATCCCCTTGACTCTGATCTCGCGTCTGGAAGCCTCGGCTTCACGAGTCCGGTTTTATGTACGGTACTAGATAGATCTAGTGCTCGATTGGTCCCAATTGATAGCTGCGTTATCGTGATAGGTGGCTTTGCCACGAGGAAGGGTGGGGGGCTGGTCATAGGGGAATGGATCCAGGATATCAATATCAGACGTTGGGGTTGGCTTACTTCGTATCTGATAGAAGGATGAAAGATTGCTTAGGAGAAAGGAAGGAGAGGAGTGGAGAGAAGGTGGCTCTTTTCTACATGTGTATAACTATGTCCATACTTGTGGTGGTTCATGTTGTGGGGCTCCACCCTACCCGCGATAACTACAACTCAGCTCCGATTCTCATTCTCGGTTCTGGGTCTTCTTGGAGGAAAGTGAGGGGAGGGCGTAGATGCATGACGTGAGCGAGGAGACCGCAAAAGTGCGGATAGTTTACATCTACATGCCGACACACACACACACACACGTCTAATCTACTACCTATCATACACACACACATACACATACATCCCCTGACTGGGTTCCACGAGGGAGGGTACTGTACCTAGATACTGTACTGTTCAGTCCCACGGCTCATCTCCTATCCCTTTCGCGCAGTCCCCCTAGGCATACCAAGAAAGCCGAGAATCACGAACTCTTGGGCGCAAGCGAGCCCATCCACGAACTATCCTTGGGCTGAGTCGCCGCTGCCGCTGCCGCTGCAGACTCCTGCGGCCCCTTATACCGCTTCACCCCCCGATTCGGGACCATCTCCAGCGTCAGGTCCTTGGCATCCTGCAACCGCCGCACTGTCTCCTCCCGTCCCAGCACGGCCATCGTCTCCGGGATCCCGGGGCCCGGGGCCCCGCCGGACAGCGCCCACCGCAGGTAGTGGTACAGTTCCTTCTTGAAGAACTTGTCCGCGGCTTTGCGGGCGGCCTCGCTTTCCGATGGATGCTGCTGCTGCTGCTGCTGCTGCTGCTGCTGCTCTTCGGAGATAATGGCAGAGGACCCATCGTAGGCGGTGATGTTGGCGCGGTGGGTGTCGAGCGTCCAGTGGCTGGGGGGCACAAGAGTGAAAGCCGTGGCGGCCGTGTGGAGGGCGGAGAGCGGGATGTTCGCGGCGGTGGGCGGGTGGGTCGCGGACGGGGAGGAGGCGTGCGCGTAAGGCGGGCGGGCCAGGGTCGCGGCGGGTTGGAAGAAGGTGGCGTTGCGCGCGAGGAAGTCCTCCGGTTTCGTGTAGGATTTGGCGTCCGCTTGGAGGAGAGGGGTAATGTAGGATTCGAGGGAGCGGGTTTGGAGGATTGGAGCGCTGTGGTTTGTCAGCTGTTACTCGGTCGAGTGGACTTCTTTCTTTGGGGGTGAGAGGCAAGACGTACAGTTGCTCAGAAGGGTAGGTGGCTTCGACGGCCGTGGTCAGTTTCTGCACCATCTCCTGGAATTCTGCGCTCTCCGGGGCGGAGGCGAAGCGTTGCGCGTGCGCTTTTTGGAGGAACCAGAGCTTTTCGAAGGCGACAACGGTGTTGCCACGGGTGATTTTGAGGTTGAACTGGTTTGCGGAGTTTAGGGTTAGCTTGATGCGCTGCATGGTGGTGGAGTTTAGAAGGGGACTTACGAGCTGTTCTAGTTCTTCGAGATTGAAGATATCTGACTTTTGAGCGTGGGACCACCCCAGCAGGGCGGCGAAGTTCACAAGCGTAGCCGCGAAGACGCTTTGCGTGTCTTTGAAGAAGCTGAGATCGATGTCCGCATTGCGCTTGCTGAGCTTCTGGCCGGATCGGTCCACGAGGAGAGGCACATGTCCGAAGTGAGGTGGTGTCCATTGGAAGGCGTTGTAGAGGGCAACGTGCATCGGGGTCGATGCCATCCATTCCTTGAAGTCTCGTGATTAGACCCTGTCCCGAGTTGGAGTGCGAGCCGCGGAGCTTACCGTGCCACGGATGACATGCGTGATCTTCATGAGGTGATCGTCCACCACGTTTGCCAAGTGATATGTCGGGTGCCCATCCGACTTGAGCAGGATAGGGTCGTCGTACACCCGCTCAATGAGGTCCAGCTTGTTGGTCGGCCGGTTCTGTCCCGTCTTGCCGTAGACCAAGTCCTGAAACATGGGGTATCCCTCCACCTTCAGCCGAATAACATGCGCCTCGCCCTTGGATGCCTTTTCTGCGGACTCTTCGGCGGAGATCTCGGCGCATTTCCGGTCGTATCCCGGCGCAAGTCCTGCTTCGCTGCGATGCCGTGCGTGCGCGTCCAGTCGTTCTGCGGAGCAGAAGCAGCGATATGCGTGGCCGTTGTCAATCAGTTCGTGGGCGTGCTTGCGATAGGTTTCGGTTCGTTCGGACTGCGACGGACCAAAAATATTAGCTTCCACTAGAAAGGCACATCGGTTTGCGGACTCACCTGTCTGTAAGGACCGTATGGGCCTCCAACGATCGGACCTATTGCGACACATCTGGTGTCAGTATGCATCGCATGACCGCGCGACATACAATACACAGGTGCTGACCTTCATCCCAGTGTAAACCCGCCCAGCGAAGGTCATCGTAAAGCCTCTGCTCGGCCCCCGAAATCGTACGTTTCTATATGACATCCACCGTTCAGCCCACAGGTCCCACGATTGGCGAATGATTTGAGCCTCGAACCTGGTCGGTATCTTCAATGCGAAGCAAGAATTGGCCGCCGGTGCGCTTGGCCAATAAGTAGTTGAATAATGCCGTTCGCAGGGATCCCAAGTGAAGGTAGCCGGTGGGCGACGGCGCGAAACGAGTTCTAGCAGGGCCGTCGGGGAGATTGGTCTTCTTGTTGTTGCCCATGCGGAGTTTGGAGCTGGGCGCGGCGACGGAGGCGTAACCGGCTCGACATTGCGTGCAAATCCATGTCTGTCGGGCCCGGAGGCTGGAGATCGGTCGTCGCATCATCATGGCCAAGAGCTATCCAAATGCCCCACGACCGCAGAGGGGCATACAATGAGCGAACACGGCAATAGGGAAAGATGTGGGGGGAGGAGATGCGAATCCGTTAGCAAAGCAAGAAGCTCGGCGGAGGTGAAATTAAATCCGACCGCAAAAAAAGGCGGACGCGGAAATGCCGGACATGTGATTGGCCTCATCCAGCGGCAATAAATTATTATCACAAGCTTCACTTTTGCCGTTGTTTTTCCCTTTCGCTTGCGCAGTCAGTCTTATCCCCAGCGACAAGATCCTCTTCTCCCCCCGGCTTGTCGTTTCTTGCTTGGAGTCGTCGTTGATCTGTTCTCTGCTTGAATTTAATTTTCTCATTCTTAGTCAACTGATACCCCAGTCTTTGTGTTTCTGCTTTGTTCGTCACTCGGGATTCTTACCCGTCACCGCCTGCCAGTATGTTCTTCAGGAAATTTTCAATAATCTGGAATCGCCATGCTAATATTCTGCAGTGTCTTCTAAGGTCGAAATCGACCTCTATGGTATAGTGCCGAAGCTCCTCGAGATATGACGGGAGAATCTCAGCCAGCGACTAATCTTTCCGTGCTTTTGCAGAGGTCCTCGAAATTTCCAGCTCCGCAAGCAAAGAAGAAATCCGCAAGGCGTACCGCAAGGTGAGACAAGATCACCAACATCAGTGTGCAGAACTAGCTCTGACAACTGCTTCGCCACGACTTAGGCCGCGCTCGCCAACCACCCGGACAAGGTTCCCGAAGCCGAGCGAGAAGCCGCCGAGGTCCGATTCAAGGCTGTCCAGGAGGCCTACGATATCCTCTACGATGAAGACAAGCGCCACCTCTACGACACCCATGGGATGAGTGCGTTCAACGGCTCCGGTGAGCCGGGGATGGGGCCCGGCGGCCCGGATCTCGATGACATCCTTGCGCAGATGTTCGGTGGGATGGGCGGCATGCCTGGCGGCATGGGTGGCATGCCCGGCGGACCTCAGGCGCGCAAGCCCCGCCGGAGTCCGAATGAGGAGCAGAAGTATGAAGTCAGCTTGGAGGATCTCTACAAGGGCAAGACGGTCAAGTTCTCGAGCACCAAGAACGTCATCTGTTCCTTGTGTCGGGGCAAGGGCGGCAAGGAGCGGGCTACGGCTAAGAAGTGCGCCACTTGCGACGGACACGGTATGCATACCCTCTGTGTTCCAGCCAAATTATTTCCCAGCTGATCGCTGTGTGCTGTAGGTGTCAAGCAGATTCTGAGACCCATGGGCCAATTCCTTTCCCCTACCATGGTGACCTGCTCTACGTGTAAGGGACAGGGCGAGTTCTTTAGCGACAAGGACAAGTGCAAAAAGTGCAAGGGCCAGAAGACGACCGAAGCAAAGAAGTTGTTGGAGATCTATATCCCTCGCGGGGCGAGGTAAGCGCGTGTGTCTGGACTACTCGGGAACGATGGCTAATGTTTACGTGCAGGGAGGGAGACAAGATCATCCTAGAGGGCGAGGCTGATGAGGTACCGGGTCAAGAACCCGGAGATATCATCTTCCACTTGGTTGAGGAGGAGCACCCGGTTTTCAAGCGAGCTGGTCCCGATCTGACAGCGGAGATCGATGTCACGTTGGCCGAGGCCCTGACCGGGTTCTCCCGCGTGGTGATCAAGCATCTCGATGGCCGTGGAATCGAGCTCAAGCACCCCAAGGTTCCTGGACAAGTGCTTTCCCCCAACCAGGTGCTGAAGGTTCCTGGCGAAGGAATGCCGATCAAGCGCGGCGACGCCCGTGGTGATCTGTACCTGATCGTCAACATCAAATTCCCCGATGAGACGTGGAAGCCTACGCCGGCGGCTCTGGAGCAGCTCAGAGAGATGCTGCCCAAGCCGGATGCCCCCATCCCCGTCGATACTGTGGATGAGGTCGAGTACGATCCCAAGGGAAACATCGAGGATTTCGGAGCTCATGACCCCGAGGGTGGATCGGCCTGGGAGGACGACGATGAGGAGGGCGAGACCGCGCAATGCACGACTCAGTAGTGGCGGGCTTTTACGTTCTTTGTTTTCTATTGTTATTCTTGCGTTTTCGTTGGACCTCGATACCTATTTTGTTGGGTCCATCTCATGGTGATAGACTTGCTGGTTATGTTAGATCCGGCTCCACTCTGGCATCATGGGCGTTACAGGATTGACCTCCCATGAACGGATGAATGAAAAAGAACAACTTGATGATTTCGACTAGATAAGATGTGTTTTTCTCTTTGCCAGGTGGAAAAAGTTGAGATCTGGCGGTGCGTCATAGTCAGTGTGGGTGGGTAGCCCACCTCTCTGCGCGGGGAAGGCGTGGGATGTCATTGACTCAGTCACTCACTAGTAGTTACCGTTCTAACTCAGCGCAACTGTCTCACTCTCTCGTCCGAGAGAGACTAGACCACATTCTGTGCATGTAGAACGTCCCTTCCCCCACGGTACCGGCACTGAACAACAAAGAACCGGAAGGGAGCAGCAACAGAGCCTTTCAGTCTCACCAGTCGTCACAGCTGAGAGTGTGGAAGAGAAAGAGAGGGGGAGGGAGTAACCCCCACCCTTCTCTGATCCGCCCAGAATCCGGGATAGCGTGGGGTAGCAAAAAAGAAGGGAAAATCAAATCAATGAACGAACTTATGAATGATGGAAAACCAAACCCGGAACCGAAAGCCACGCGATCGGGTTTCCAGGTTCCAGTTCCCAGCTGGCCGGCAATTCCCCAAATTCCACTTCTTCGTTTCTGGTTCTCTAATAATCTTCGTGTCTGTCTGGCATTGGACTGATCAATGAATAAGTTATTTAAAGGGTAGCCCATTCCCCGTCCCTGGTACAACCCCGGACAGTTTTCCTTTTTGTTCTGCTTTCCGAAAAAGGCCAGCCGATTTTCCACGGGCACCCCCGCACCCGGGTCTTGCTTATCTCTCCGTACTGTACAACTGTAACAACCTTCTGTCGTCTACGACAACTCGGAGATTCTGGCCCGAGGGCAGTTCGGCACTGGCAATTCGGGGTCTCTCCGATTTTGAGTCACGGGTGAGTCTTGGCGGGTTTTTGACTGGATATACCGTGCCTATATCTATATAATCGAGACGCCAACGTACAGGAAGGACTTACTGATCGGCAGAAATTCTCGTTTACGATATTAAGACGTCGTTCGCATTCCACACCCCTCAAAAATGCCGTGCGGGTCCCAAGCGGCCTGCGAAGGCTGCTCCTGCAGCGCCAGCAATGGCACCCCCGCACCCGTCAACATTGAGGACTGCGAGTCCGAGCTGCTGGCGCTGCGCAAGCGCACCATGGAGCTGGAGAAGACGTTAGCGACGATGGCCAAGAGTGGTGGTGCGGCCGGCTCCAAGCGGGGTCGGAGACTGCGCTCCGCGGACTGGTTCCGGTGCGAAGAGGACCCGGGCATGATGGCCCTGTACATCGAGCGCTACCTCAACTACGGGATGACTCGCGAGGAGTTGATGTCCGGCAAGCCCATCATTGGCATTGCGCAGACGGGGTCGGACCTGGCCCCGTGCAACCGGCATCACCTGGAACTCGCGAAGCGGGTTCGGGAGGGGATCAGATCGGCGGGGGGCATTGCGTTTGAGTTTCCCACCCACCCCATCCAGGAGACGAGCCGGCGCCCCACGGCGTGCATTGATCGCAATTTGTCGTATCTGAGCCTCGTCGAGGTCCTGCATGGGTATTTCTTGGATGGGGTGGTGATGCTCACGGGCTGTGATAAGACGACCCCGGCTTGTTTGATGGCGGCTGCTACTGTGGTATGTTCACTTCCACGAGAAAGATGGCATTGTGCTGACGCTGCTGAAGAATATCCCCGCCATCTGTATGAACGTCGGCCCCATGCTCAATGGGTATGTCAAGAACGAGCTGGCGGGTTCGGGCATGGTGGTCTGGAAGGGCAGGGAGAAGTATGCCGCCGGGGAGATCAACACGGAACAATTTGTGGACTATATTTCTCGAGGGTATGTTGTAGAACTCCGTGGTTATGATCTCTTCTCACCGTATGAGCAACAGAACCCCGTCCGCGGGACACTGCAACACAATGGGCACGGCGTCGACGATGAACGCCCTGGCTGAAGCCTTGGGTATGGCGCTACCTGGCTCAGCCGCCATCCCTGCTCCTTATCGCGAGCGGAGCCAATGCGCATACGAGACTGGCGTCCGAATAGTAGAGATGGTCCATTCCGATCGCAAACCGAGCGACATCATGACGCGGGAAGCCTTTGAAAATGTGATAGCGGTGAACACAGCCATTGGGGGTAGCACCAATGCTCCCATCCACATCAACGCCATTGCGAAACACATAGGAGTTGACCTGTCGCTCGATGACTGGGATCGTCTGGGGTTCCATATCCCCCTCCTCCTGAACATGCAGCCTGCGGGGGAGCTGCTGGGCGAAGAATATTACCGTGCAGGCGGACTGCCTGCGATCATGGCCGAACTGCTGGACGCAGGGAAGCTGAACGCAGGAGCCATCACATGCAATGGTCATACAGTAGCGGAGAATGTGCGGGGGAAACACACCTGGGACCGTCGGACGATCCGGGCGTATGACGAACCGATTCTTCAAGATGCCGGGTTTCTCCACCTGCAGGGTACACTGTTCGAGTCGGCCATCATGAAGACCTGTGTGATATCGGAACAATTCAGGAAGAGCTTTCTGGAGAACCCCGCCGACCCCAATGCTTTCGAGGGGGCGGTGGTGGTTTTCGACGGACCCGAAGACTACCATCATCGGCTGGAAGACCCTGCAACCCCCATTACCGACAAGAGTATCTTGGTGATGCGCGGGGCTGGACCGCTCGGTTACCCTGGTGCAGCAGAGGTGGTCAACATGCATCCTCCGGGGAACCTTTTGCGACAAGGAGTCAAATCGCTCCCTTGCATTGGCGATGGCCGACAATCGGGTACCTCCGGATCTCCGTCGATTCTGAACGCGAGCCCCGAGGCAGCTGCAGGGGGGAATCTGGCCATCCTGAAGGATGGCGATCGGCTGCGTGTTGACCTCAACAAACGCCGGGTAGACATTCTCGTTTCCGCAGAGGAACTGCAAAGACGTCGGGACGAACTCGAGGCCAGAGGAGGATACGGGGTCCCGGAAAGTCAGACTCCATGGCAAGAGTTATTCCGCAAAGAGACGGGGCAGCTGAACGAAGGGATGGTTCTTCGCGGAGCAGTCAAGTTTCAACGGTTGGCCCAACGCTATGGGGCGCCGAGACATAACCATTGATGAAATGACGCCACAACTGAAAGTGAAATGATCAATCTCGCAAGATGATGGTGATTCTTGGTCTAGTCCTGCTTGTATGGAATGTGCGCACTGGCTTTTGGTCAAGTGATGTAGGCCTCAGTCTTGGCCAGTAATTCCTCTCTTGGAGTATGGTGCAGAGAATGGGGAAGTGTAGGCAGTTGCATATGCAGCCTTAAAAGAAATGGATAGGGCTGACTGGCTGGTTGTGTAAAGGAAGGGACTGGAACCTCGAATTGAGCACTCAGCTTGATTTCAGCCCCGAAGCGACGCCAGGAAAATAATTATAGTAAGGAGCCTCCTTACTTCCTTCTCTGCATCCAACGTGGGATTCACATTTTCAACCTTCACACAGCCCCTCCTCCTATCCTTCCTCCTTCCTTTCTCATTCAATCCTCGTGTCAGGGTCCGAGGCTGATGACAGCATCGCATGTTCTGATCTGTGCGACCTGCACCTCCGGCGAAAGAGCCTCTTGTCTCTCCCCTCGGTCTCTCATTCGACTCGCCCGCATAATCCACCGACAGACACCCACCACAGCCCACAGCCCACAATCCCACAAAGTAAGTTCTGACACACACCCATCCAATCTCGAGTCAAGGGTGTAGGAATTATGAAATGGTGGGCAAGGAAAAGGCCCGAGCCAACTCCGCAGACCTCGGTTATCGTCGCCTCGTTGTCAAGTCAACTGCAGATGCCTGTTCGTTCAACATCATCATCATCATCACCACCACCACCCATGACCGCGCCCGGACCTGATCAAGATAACCAGAATTTATGTGATTGATGCGACATGATAGCATAGCCGCCGCCCACTCATAATCCCTGGTGTCCAGGTGCCAAGATGGCGCCTCCAATGACCGTTGTCGCGTCTTTCGACACCTTATACGCTTTTCTCCGAGAATGGCCGATCTGATAGGACGGCTTGCATAATACGCCTGCACAGATAGGTCTGATTGCTTGTGATTTCATCCGCCCATCAGTCAACTAGACAGCCAGTTGTCCAGTGCATGGGAGGTATTGCTTCAGAAAAAATTTGTCCGGGCCAAGGGAGCTGAGCTGTAGACTAGGTAGGGGGTGGGGATCGAGACCCTCCGCCAAAGAATGAGGGCCAGAGGGTTTCTCACTCTGGAGCCTGTGATTTCTTGTCGCAAACGCTAAACTGAAGTGTGTTCACTAAGTTTACGGGGCCCTTCGGGTGACATAGAATGATGGCGCTGATGATCAAGGGCTTCTGAAGGTTGGTGAAAGATTGAGTCATCGCCATATGGTCTCACTATCATGTCACTCCTTTGTCTTGGTGGTGGTGATGGTGGTGAGACGATTTACTAATCTCAAGGCTGAGTAACCGGTGTACAGCCTCCCAAACAGATGATCGATGAGAATATGAGATGGGTTGACACCTTCATGAGGCCGATACGAAGTTATCCACCCACTGGGGTCGTTTTTCGCATCTCCACCGCACACGCACACACTACCTCGCCCCCCTTTAGACCACCATTCCGTATCACCACCACACCATTGTGTGGACTACATCCTGACTTGTTCTATCTCACATCGGGACAGTCTCCCCGGGCCTGAGGTATAGATAGAGAATTTTAAACACACACCAGAACCACCAACGAAGTTGCAGCAGAAAACTTTAATAACCCAAACCGGCCCAGCAACAGTTCAGTGGGCCTGGTGGGTCTCGGGAGTCTCCCGCGTCGTTTTTTTTCTCGGTGGGCAAAATCTGCTGTTGCCCTGGAAGTTTCCCTAACTTGACCTAACTTGACGATGGTCTCGCCCCCGTGCCTTTCGAAGAGTTTTCCTTGGGTTTCGATGCTTGGTGTCCAATCTCCACTTGGCAAATTCTTGAATCCAGAGCTCAGTCAACAATAATTGCAGAGTGGGATTTGGGGCTGACCTCAGACCGCCCCCCAGGCATCCACTCATAGTCTTACACCATCACACATCTCGCTCGTCCCCCCCTCCTTGGAAAAAAAAAAAGCCACACTTCTCGGCGCACTCGCCATTAATTCTTTTTGGATTTTATTATTCTTTATATTCATCACTCTTCCCTTCCTGCATAGGAACTTCCTGCATCCTTCCGGCATGCTGATCTTGCTGTTTCCATCCAGTCAGATGCGAGATTGCTAGCATGCGGTACTAAGAAGCACTGGCAAATATCCAGCTGGGCGTCCGCCATACATCAGTCGATCGCTGCATCTCACTGCGCGTCTGCTCTTAGGTCATTTCACGGCCCCTCTCGCTGCTCTTGACCTGTCGATCCCGTCTCATTGCCAATAAAACCCGCCCCCAAACTCGATTCAATCCCGAGTCCGGTCTCTCGCGACTTTCTCTGAAGATAAAAAAGAAAAAAGCAACCCATCTTGTCCTACACACGTCAGGCCTAGATCCCCTACAGGCACCTGTGCATTCATACCTACTATCGCACACCGCATCCTTACAGCCTGTCGACAATCAGCCCAGTCGACGAATCCGACCCCTTTCTTGAGGCACTCAAGATCATTTGCAATCATCATTGATTGCTGTTCACCTTCTACCCCTTGGGTCTTCCTTCAACTTCGGATTCTCTTGTTTCTGTCTCTTTAAATCACTATGCACCTCGCTCAATAACCCGGCGTTGCTCTTCGCAACTTTCTCTCGTCTTCCCACTTGACTTTCTTCGCCAGCAAGCAAGCGCGCTATATTGATTATCTTCCTTACCGCTTCTCATCATTATCCTTGATCACCATATCTACTTTCAGTCGGCCCTTGGTCTCTCATCCGTCACAATGGCGCCCAACCTCTTCATCTGTCTACGCAAGGCATTCTGTCCCGTGTACTGGTTCCAGCGCGGAGAGCGCATCCACGGGTCTATCCACAAGGAGGAACACTGGGAGAGCCCTGTTCCTGGTATCTACAAGTACATCCCTGGTCGGGGATGGCACCTCATCCTCAAGGATGGCAATGAGCACGAGGAGAAGCTGCCGGTGCCCCTTGTCTACTGCCGCATCCTTCACCGATACATTTTCGAACACGAGATGGAGGAACGCTGTCGCTGGCACTCGGTGACCATCCATGAGGGAGCCAAACCCGAACGACTTCTTTTCTTCCTGTTGGATGACGGCTACACCTGGGTTGCCGGCTGGGACGCCAAAGGAAAGTTCATCCCAGGCCCGTATCAGAAGTGGCACTACGACTCGGAGGCGCGCACCATGCGCCGCGAACTGTTCCCCGAGAGCTCCAATGTTTCTCGTGCCAGCATCGTGCCGAACAAGTTGACCTGATCCCCAACCTCGACTGTTTTATCTTGAATGATCGACCATCGCATCTAAGTCGCGTCTGCAGCTGGTCTCTACAGCGCACGCGGTGGCCGTTCACGACCGATTCAGAACGATTCTTGCTGTTTTGAGCTAGCGTTCTAGCGTTTGCTTCACTTTCGCTTTATTGTGTCTTATTGCTTCACGTGTCACGCATACATCGCTCATGACCTTGCTGGGACGGCTCTACTACTTTGTTTTCTGGGTAGAGGCTTTCTTCACATAGCGACGAAGGCGTTTTGGGTCAAGGTTATAGACAACCGGATAGATGTTTGATTTTTTTGTTCGTTCCATCCTGTGCTTGATGATAGGATTTTCGGAATTAGCTTTGTCAAAAGATTCTGCTGCGGGCAGAGTGAATATAGAAGATGGACGTGTTAAAGAAACCTCCCCCCGTACGAGAACTTTGTAGTATACTGTACGGAGTAGTATACTGTAGTCTCCTGTATATCGGTCTAGATATGCATCCGAAGCAAAAGATTTTGGCTGTTGCAAGCCGAGGTGAGGATCTGCATGACAGCTGCATGAGATATGTCATTCAGGATCATCCTTTGAATAGATCGGCGGTCACAAAAAGCATGTGATAAATTGATTGTAGCGTTATCAATGATGCCACAACATCCATTTTTCCATATCTTATATCCGGGATGAATTCCATGCTGCAGTACAGTACATCTCCGTGTCCAATTGAGTTCCCACCTCAACCCATGTGCTGTTCCATCTGTGCTATCAACGGCCGAGAAGTATATGCGGTCCTCTGCACCAGGGAAATAATGCATCCCCCATCCTTGTCGCCTTACGAAATGGCCCACGAGCTCGAAACACATGCCACCCCCCTCCCCCCCCTCAATCCCATCTCCAATAATCTTACTGCTAAATCAGGAGGTAGATAAAGTCAAGCACATCTGTCTAAAGGAACCTACAACCGCGCCTTCTCACCCGCCAGCCGCGGCCCCTGACCGCCATCTTCCTGACTACTACTACTACTACTACCTGCGACAAGCAACCGCTCCAACCCGCGCCGCACCGCCGGATCCATTTCGCCGGCCGTCGGCCGCATCGTCTCCCGCGCCACGAAGACATGCGTATACCCGCCCACCACCTTCACGGCGGCCTCGCCGCGCCGGAACACGCCCACCTCGTAGGTCACGCTCGAGCGCCCGAGCTGGTTGACGCGCAGGCCCAGCTCGAGCGTGTCCGGGAAGCTGACGCTGGCGAAGTAGTCGCAGTGCGAGGCGATGATGAGGCCGATTTGGGGGGTTGTCGGTGAGGTTGCCGGTGAGGTTTGAGAGGTGGTTTGGGATTCGTTGGTTTGGGACCCGGTGGTTTGGGACCCGGGTTGGGGGGTGGATTGGGACCCCGGCTGGAGGTTCAAAGTGCGGTCTTTTTCCGTGGGGTTGTTGGCGCTGAAGGGGTTCATGCCGCAGTGCGTGATTAGGTAGGTGTTGATGATGGAGTCGAAGAGCTTGGTGTAGACGGTGTTGTTGAGGTGGGCGTACATGTCGTTGTCGTGCCTTGGTGGTTTGGTTTGGTTAGTCTGGTGGGAGATGGAGAAGGGATGGGGGAGGAGCGTATGTACCATCTTGTTTGGTGGGTTTGGTGGAAGAGGTAGTCGCTGCGTGTGCGGCGCTTTTTGGTTGCGGTCGTTGTGGTGGTTGTGGGTGGTGGCATTGTTGGTGGGGTTGGTTTAGGGGGAAGGGGGTTATTTGCGTGGTCCGCTTGTTGAGGATTTGATTCTAGCAGATAGGCGGGTATAGGCCAGGCTCTTCGGGGTGATCAAGTAAGGAGATAGTCTGCAATTGGGTTCGGAGTAGGCACTAGGCTAGGTTGATGGCGAGAATGCGGAGGGCGGATGTACTGTAAATAGGTTTATGATTTCTACCGGGATGTGGGGCAGTGTGATGAGATTCAGGGGACCTCGGCTGGTTGTGTCGGTTGCCACCAGTATAGAGATTGATTCTGCTGCTCGACGATTGAGGTGTATGCTCTAGAGGAAGTCTGATCCGATTGAAGATATCCTTATTGTCGCGATAGGAGAAGAGTGATGTGCTGCAACCCAGATAACATCTCGATGTGGAAATACCGAGGTATTGTCTGAGGACTAACCACAAGCGGCTTAGCTTATGTGATAAGTGGCCGCAGACACCTTGTGTATCAGGTGTCCGATGTAGTATATCCCAGCTGAGGTCTGTCCTCCTTCCTCAGATTGTCCACCTACTTGCACTTTCCTCAACTAGTAGACATCAGCATTGAGACCCAAGATGGCTCGTCTGGCTTTTGATTCGTACTTCCATACCATCAACAATCACAAGCTGCATGATATCAAGGCCGAATCTATCTTTCAGACTCATGAATATCCCGATTCAGGCTGGTCTATAGCACAAACGATTATCCAATCCTTGACTACATCCAGTTTCATTCCATAATCTATGATAGCTCTTTCTCCACCACCTCAGAAATGAAGGGTTTCAAGCTGGGAGCCTACATGATAGGCCTTCTCTGTACCATCCTCGCACTCAACTTCGTGGCTGCGCTCGGGTTGGCAAATGTCACAGCAGAACTCGGTCCTCGACTCTCTCCAGGTGCACGAATCATCCTCCCAAATAGTCCAGACTTTGCAAATGCCATCAGGCGATGGTCCCCTTTTGCTGCGCCTCGTTTCACTGTCGTTGTTGATGTTGCTACGGAGCAGGATGTTGCGGAAACAGTATGCCCCCTTCCCACTTATGACATCTGGTCCTGACGATAAACTAGGTCGAATACGCTAATGAGGAGGAAATCCCCTTTCTAGCTGTGTCTGGCGCTCACGGAACAATTACTAGCTTGGCAAATTTCCATTATGGCATCGAAATATGGCTGCATAGACTTAACTGGACCACCATTTCGGAAGACAGTGATACGGTTACCTTCGGTGGCGGCATCTTGGGTGGCCACCTTGTCGACGCGTTGTGGAGAAGCAAGAAATACACTGGTATGTGTCCCACTCTCCCGAGCACAAGCTATGTCGCTGATGGATATACATAGTGACTGGTGTGTGTGAATGTATCGGTTACCTTGGCCCGCTCCTTGGGGGAGGTCACGGTGTGTTGCAGGGAAAGTACGGCCTTGCCTCTGATCAAATCGTTTCACTACGCTTGGTCACTGCGGACGGACAGCTGCTCGATGTTTCAGAGTCTGAGCCAGATCCTGAACTGTTTTGGGCCCTGCAGGGCGCCGGTCATAATTTCGGGATTGTCACTTCGGTCACTGCAAAGATCTACGATGTTCCGGATCAGGGCGTTTGGGCTCGTGAAGGCTTCTACTATGGTCGCAATAGCATCGAGAATGCTTTTGAGGCATGGAACCAGATTCTTCCGCGTCAACCTCCTACTGTGACCATTCTCGGCGTTCTTGAACGGAATATCAGCATGGTTCATACGGATGTAAGATGACTACAAACACTCAAGCATATCATGGTGTGCTAACCAACCCATAGCCACTGCTTAAAATCTCTGTCTTGCAAGAAAATGTCTCGCGTGTTGACTCTGCTTACACCGAAGCCTTTCGTGCTCTGAATCCCATCGCTATCACATCCCAAGTCGGAACCTACAGGGATATACCAGGATGGGAACTTATGGCTTTCAACTCTACCCAGTGCGCCGCAAGAAACATTTCCGCGCCTCATTTTGCGGTCGGGCTCCAAAGATGGAATACTACGGCGCTGCGCATGGTATACGAGGCTTTCTCAGCGGTGACTGCGGGGAACTCGTCGTTCAATGCTTCAGAAGTAATTTTCGAGGGATATCCAGTACAGGCTAAGATGGCCATTCCGGAAGACTCCACAGCCTACCCTTTCAGGGAAGATAATCTATACGCATACCCGCTCATTAGGTACAATGCAAACGCGAGCCTGGACCATACCGCCATCGAGGTCGGCGATGCACTTCGGCGAATTATCTTGGAGGGCAGCGGCCGAGAAGAGCTTCACGTATACGTCAACTTTGCTGCTGGCGATGAGGCACCCGAGCAGATCTATGGCTACGAGGAATGGCGGTTGGATAAGTTGAAGGAGCTGAAGAAGAAGTATGATCCCGAACGGCGGCTCAGCTACTTTGCGCCCATCCCTATCTAAGTGCTCTTTTGAGTGTTGTCTTCTGTTCGACGACCTAACGTGTACCTGTGTTGGGTATCATTATGACTAGATATCAATACTGTATTCATAGTCTACCTAGGGTTAAGTATTATCCAAATCAATGCGTTTAAGTGATGAAAATCCTCTTCTATGCAGATCACTGGCCACCGGCAGTAGGGGGATCCAGAGCCTAACCGTAATTGATTTCAAGCTTCAAGTTGGTGTTTACCAGATCGTCTTGACGGGTGGCTGGTGATTGTGGCACAGGAACCCGCAAGGGAGAGCGGGAGGATATATTGTCGACCCACCGGCCTCTTTGTTGTCGTAGTGGCATCGTCGCACAGCATCTTGAGGTTAATTTGACTCCAGCAAGGAGAGAAGACCTGGGCTGGTCTCTGCACAAAGCCTTTCAGTAAGTATTACATGGCTGGTGTTACCCTGGAGATTGTCGTATAATCAAGGTTAGACAAGAAAGGACAATGGCGTCACTTGCCAGTAGGTGAACCTGGAATTGACCTCCCTGGAATGAATGGCCGAGTTAAATTGGATCACCACCACCGCGTCATAATAATTTAACTACTGATCAACTCCCAGATCGCGAGAGCCTCAACCCGACTCGTCGTAGTGTGGGCTGTCGTGGATGCATTCGATCACCCAGGGGCCTGACCGGAGGAAGGAATGGAGCTGACTGGCCAGACTAACCAACGGAGACTAACCACACTAATTTCCCCCCCTCGATCCACACGTGTTGTTTTAAAAGTGTTGATCGCTGGTCATAAAACAATGGAATGGAGTAAGCAGACCAGACAGAGAGGAGTCCAGGCACAGCATGGAAGAATGACGACAGTCAATGACACTGTGGTATTTTGGAGTGACAACCCCATTCATGCTATTATTCAGGACCTTCACAACCTTCAAGACATTGAGGAGCCTTTGCATACAATAAACACGACTATTGACACCTAAATATCCACCTGCAGTCAACGGTTCCAGTTCTCTCCTCCCCTCCCCACCGCTTCCCGCAAACCCTTCCATACGGAGTGTATGTACTCCGTGCTGCTACTGTTGTTATTCTTAGTTCTCATCGTTTCTTGCTCCTCCGACCTCTCTTTCCTCTCCCCCTACCGACTGAGTTTACCCAACCAAGTCACTCCTTTGCCCCCTCTTGATCGGTCTTTCTCCTGCTTGGCGTTTTCCTCTTCTCGCCGTCTTCTGTTCTCTATTTATACTCGTGTTCTGTGTTCCATCTTCTCCCACCGCTAGGTTTCACGCCGACCCCCCAAGTCCAAACTTCCGCCTCCTGCGACACGGTTCAGCGTCCTTTCATTTCCGCAACTTCGTTTCCACGATCTGTCTCCTGAAGTTGCGGTTCATATCTCGTCCTTATCGGCCACCCTCTCATGCTTTACGAATATGTCGGCTACGACGACCACCGCTCTGGCGTCTACCATGCTGGTCGGTACCCTGCCCACTATGACACACGCCGGAATGATGCCAGGCAAGACTTCTTGCCCGACCTGTGGGTATGACCGATTCTCTTCGGAAAGCCAACCAATTGATCAAGCACAACATCGCGTGAAAGAGTTAGAAGGGCAACTTGAGTTTCTCAACGTCCAGGCGACACAGATGGGTATGGAAACTTGCATCGCAACTACCTGCAATGGGCTTGTCTCCGCTAACCCAGCCTGCGTTCAAATCAATAGCCGAGAGAATGGCCGAATATGAAGAAGAAATCCGTCGCCTCCGCGCTCAATCCACCGCACAGAGTTCGCGAAATGGCTCCTCTATATCGTCCACCTCGTCGAACCAATTCAACCGAATAACAGACCTGTCGATGTCGCCTCCCTCGTCGCAGACCTCTCCGAAGTCACATGGCCAAGATAGCGGGCGCTTATCCACGCTGACCTCCCTGCTGCCCTCCCGCCGACCCGGCGCCCCGAGCGCAATCCAGCCCCAGCCCATAATCTCTCCACCGCCGATCGCCAGCTACGAGGAAACGTTGGAACTACAGAACGCGCTCAACCGGGAACAGAGCCTGCGCAAGGCCGCCGAAACACAATTGTCGCAAGCCAGCACTGAGTTGGAGGAATTGACGGCGCAACTATTCAGCCAGGCGAATGAGATGGTCGCGCAGGAGCGCAAGGCAAGAGCGAGACTCGAGGAGCGGGTGGCGGTACTGGAGCGCCGGGATGTCGAGAAGAGGACCCGTCTTGAGCGCCTAGAAAAAGCGATGGAAAGAGTCGAACGGATCCGAGCTATGGTTGGCTAGCGATTCGAAGGATGCATATGTGGGATTGTGCACTGTCCGGATTATACCCCCTTTCTGTGCCGGTCTTGTTCTGGTCCCCCGTCCATGCTTTCGAATTATTACTCCCAGTCTTATACCCATACCCCTCTTTTGACATTTTTGTTGGCGCTTGGTTACTTGGTCTGCCCTTTCGAGTTTGACATGCGATACGACCTGATGGGTCAATGGGTCACCCTGCTTATGAGTGACGATTCTGCATCGTGTTCTGGTGACAGGCGTTTTGTTTATACACTGGTATCCTTGCATAAAGCGACTGCATTATTTTGTTAATCTATGTACTCTATTGGCTTTCTGGAGGTTATACCTCCTCATAATACTCTTTCTTATGACTCTCAAATGGCATCATCCAGTTGAAGGAACCCCGCGGCGGGATGCCAGGAATTAGTCTGGTTGCAGACCCACTTCAGGGTCTCCCCGTGGCTACCGACTGATCTCCATCCTGCTCTGCTATCGTCATTTCTTCCAAGGTTCATATTTTCAGGTTTTAAGAAGTCTCGCGTCCAAAATGTCTATCGGAGTTGCTATTATTGGTAGTGGTAGGTGATACACATTCTGCTATACTCCTTTCGCATCGACTGACGGAGTACACAAGGCATCTTTGCCCGGGAAGAGCACTTGGTACGAGATCCATAATTCCTTCTTCAGTGAAGCGATTCGAGCTCCCAGCTGATGTCGCAACCTGCAGCCCGTAGCCCGCGCCTCGCCCGATTTCGCGCTCAAGGCAATTTATTCCCGCTCCCTCCAGTCCGCACAGAACCTCGCCTCTGGAGTCGAGGGCGTAGATCTATACTCGGAGGATGCCGGCGCCGGCAGAAGCTACGCGGACCTCCTAGCTCGGGAGGACGTGCAAGCTGTCATCATCGCGTGAGTGCTCGACCTAGAAGCATACGGCACTTACTTGCAAAGTATCGACAAGCTAATCGAACGCCCGCGCAGGTTGCCGATTCTCGCCCAACCCGAGTACATCAAGCAGGCTCTTTCCGCCGGGAAACACGTCCTGTCCGAGAAGCCCATTGCCAAGGACCTGGCCACCGCCCAGGAGTTGTTGCAGTGGTACACGGCCAACATCGACACCAGCAAGACCCTCTGGGCCGTCGCGGAGAACTACCGCTACCTGGCCAAGTTTATCCGGACCGCCGAAGAGGTCCGCAGATTGGGCGGCGTGAAGAACTTCCGCGTGAGCGTGCGCAGTCTGATCAAGACCGACTTCAAGTACTACAGTAAGGATCGCTCGGTTTCTACGTAGGATCAGATTATGGACAGGCTGACGATGTCACTATCCAGAGACGGAGTGGCGGCGGACCCCCGCCCACCAGGGCGGATTCGTCCTGGACGGCGGCATCCACCTCGTCGCGGGCCTGCGACTGATTCTCGGCGAGCAGGAGGCGCTGGCCTCCGTGTCCGCGCAGTCGAGTCTCCTGCAGGAGTATCTGGCGCCCGTGGACACCGTGGACGCCGTGGCGCAGACGAAGTCCGGCGCCTCGGGCGCCATCACCATGTCGTATGGGTCGGCGTTCAACGACTTTGTATTCGAATTCGACTGCGCGCAGGGTGCGGTGACGCTGAATTTCGACCGGGTCACGGTCAACGGGGAGGACTTCGAGGTGCCGTTTGAGGGCCGCGGAGTGAACCACGAGGTGGCTGGGTTCGCGGCATCGATTCGGGATGGTGCGGTGCAGGCGCTGTTGCGGCCGGAACAGGCGCTGGCGGATTTAGAGGTGATGGAGGGGATTTTCACGAGCAATGGGGCGCGGGTTGAGCTACGACTGCAATAGATTATAGTTAAGCAACAGTAGAGATGCATAAGGTCAGGAAAAAGCTTAGTCATGTGCATGACAATAGTTAGGTACTGGTCGGGTCTAACCCGATCCAGCCGGCGGCGGTCAAGGGCACGCGGGGCAAGCCCTAACGCACGGAAGAGGTTAGTCTCGCTTAGCGAAGCCACTAGGGCGAGTCTTGCTCGGGCGGCCAAACCTGAAGCGCGAAATCTCGAGACCGAATTTCGACCCCTACGACAACTCCCAGCGCCAGCCCGCGAGAAGACGACAAGGTATGTGTTGAACGATTGCCCGTGGCCTCACTTCATACTGACTTGGGATTGTTCAAGATGGTCCTCGCAAAGAAGCACGTCCCCATCGTCAAGAAGCGTACGTTTTGCACCTTGTCCTCATATCCTCACCCACCATGAAAGATATATCATCCTGCCGGGAGTCGGAGCCAGTCGAGTTTTTTTTTTTCAGTCGTCTGTCGATCGGTCCTTGGTAGCCAGCCAGCAATTGTGTCGGTAACACGGGAGAACAACAAGCGCGCGAGAATGAGAACGAGGAGGATGACCTGGATACGAACGGTTATGAAACATGAGCGAAAGAGGATCCGATTCTGGATGAAAATGAGCGATTCGGACGACCGACTTTGTTTTCGAGTGCACCGACAAGTTGATACGATAGTTTCGAGCAATATGCAAAACCCGCACACGCAAATCATCACTGGCTTCGAAGGACTGATCACCCGGAAAACTCGAACCTGAGCTACCTCCCCGCGGACGAACCCACCGAACCACATCACTCCCAAAGGGGACATCTTTCGTTGACAATTTCCCGTTCTACAGGCACCAAGCGTTTCTTCCGCCACCAGTCCGACCGCTTCAAGTGCGTGCCGGAGTCATGGCGCAAGCCCAAGGGTATCGACAACCGCGTCCGTAGACGCTTCAAGGGCAACATCCCCATGCCCTCGGTACGTCGCTTTCTCCGGGTCCCTTGGCATTTTTCCGGGCATCGTCAGACTAACAAGGCCCATCAATAGATTGGTTACGGAAGCAACAAGAAGACCAAGCACATGATGCCCTCCGGCCACAAGGCTTTCCTCGTCCACAACCCCAAGGATGTCGAGCTTCTTCTCATGCACAACCGCACCTACGCTGCTGAGTACGTTTCCTGCCTCTCTTCATTGCAGTCTCTACACCCGGCCGCAAGACCAAAGTCTAACGAAACCCCACAGGATCGCCTCCGCCGTCTCTTCCCGCAAGCGTGTCGACATCATTGCCAAGGCCAAGGCTCTCGGCGTCAAGGTCACCAACCCCAAGGGCCGTGTCACCACTGAGGCTTAAATGGATTTTTTTTACTATAAAGCAAAAAAGAAGAGAACCTATTTATGGAATGATAATGTAAAGACTTTCCCAAACCTGCCTACCTTTTGCCCCCTTTCTACCTCTCAACCAACCCATCTACCTCCCGCCTCCGCCTTATGTCCGCAATTAAAAAAAACAAACACTTACACAATGAACGAGGAACAAAAGACCATGAATACCAATACCAATATCATCTCCATGAATATTTCTTCTTTAAAAAATCCAAAAAGGGAAAAAAGCGAGCATTGTCCGGGTATCGCGGGTATCATCTGGGGACTTTTTTTTTCTTTTGACATGAAGTGATGATATATGCGTTCCTGAATGGGGACGGACGGTGGGCTGTGCTTGTCGTTTACCTCTATTCAGGGAACCTGGATGGTGGTTTGTTTTCTTTTCGAAGTATGGGGGGCTTGGCTTGGCTTGGCTTGGCTTGATGCAGAGCGATTTGAAGATGTTAAAGATAGGTCAATGCGATGCGCGTGGCTTGGCTGGTGCTGCTGGTCTGGGAATCTTTGTCTTCTTTTTTGTAAAGATGGGTGAGCTTCTTTTCGGGGCTTGGGTGTACACATGTAGGGTCCGTGTAGTGTTTTGTCTCTGGTGGTATTACCCTTGTGGTGATGGGATGTTGTAGGGCCAGCCATGTAGTCGGGGTTTAGATGTTCTAGGTCTAGGTCTAGGTCTAGGTGTTGATGCTGGAGTGAGTGACTTGACAGTAATGCAAGGAATGCAGTTGCTTGATGTGAGGGAGTAGACGAGAAGAAAATAGGCTGAAATTCTATTGTGATATCATCGCGGTTCTATGTGCCAACACCAAAAAGAATCTATGCGGTGGCTTGCGCTTCAGCTGCCGTCTCCGCGTGGGCAGCGGCGGCAGCAGCGACAGCAGCAGCATTAGCAGCAGCTTCATGCGCCTGCCTCTCCGCCGAGATATCCACCAACCCGACCCCCTGGACCAGCGCCGGGATCCCTCCTCTCCTGTCGGCCTCAGTACCCTCGCCATCGCCGCCGAGCTCCGGCACCGTGCCATACCCGATCACGATCTCCTCGGCCTCGGGGACATCGACCCAGTCCGGCATCGCGCGGGGGCCGGCCACGCCGGCGGGCGGCAGGCCCCAGCTGGGCATCTGGCTGGTGTACTTCCAGCCGTCGGCGCCCTTGTCGGCGTACGCGGCGGCGTGCAGGAAGATGCCCAGCTCCTCGGGGCTGGGGTCCGTGTACAGCTCGGTGTCGCAGACGGGGCAGCGCTCGCCGGACAGCCGCTCGCCCTTGCGCTTGTGGTAGCGCTCGACGGCGGCCTCGTGCTCGCGGGACATGATCTCCTCGACGACCGCGGCGTCGGTGCCGGGCGGCACGAGCGGCGCGGCCGTGAGATGGGTGCGGTAGCTGTTCTCGCTGTCGTTTTTGGAGGATGTAGTGGTAGTGGTGGTACCCTCGGCAACGGTCTCGGTCTTGCCCATGTTCGACAGGCGGGCGATCAGCTCCTGGTCGCGCTCGTCGGAGGTCTCGTTCTTCCCGAGGTCCGGACCGAAGACTTTCCGATTCGAGTAGATCGGGTCGTTGGAGATCGGATGGCCCAGGAACTGCAGGTGCACGCGGATCTGATGCGTGCGGCCCGTGAGGGGGAGGCAGTGCACGATGCTGTAGCCTTCCTCCTCGTTGGCGTAGATCGGCGGCGGCGTCGCGACCCTCCCCTCCCCCTCCCTTTGCCCTCCCGCATCAACCGGTGCAGCTGCTCCCGCGGCCGCAGAAGGGGGAACATACGCCAACCGCCGGAACTTGGTCTTGGCCTCCTTCCCCGTGGCGCGCACGCGATTCAGCCCGACCTTCGGACTGACCGACATGATCGGCTGGTCGCACACGACGACCCCGTCCGGGAACCGTCCCTTCACGCGCGCCACGTACTCCTTTTGTAAGGTCCGCGCCTTGAGCTTCTCGCACATCATCTCCGCCGCCTTGGGGTGCTTCCCCAGGAACATGACGCCGGAGGTCAGCCGGTCGAGGCGGTTGCAGGGCCGCGGCACCCAGTCCGGGTGCCGCTGGGACCGCAGGATCTCCAGCACCGAGTTGTAGTGGTACCGCCCCGCGGAGTGCACGGGCACGCCGGCCGGCTTGTCGATGACGATCAGGTCGTCGTCCTCGTGGATGATCCCGATCGCCTTGCCCGTCACCGGCGGCTCGTGCCGGTGCAGCGTGTGCGAGATGATCTCGCCGTTCTTGACGACCGTGTGCGGCGTACCCGGTTTGCCGTTGACGCAGACGAGGCCGGTTTCGAGGGCTTTTTTCTGTCACCGGGCGAGATTATGTTAGTTGGATGAGAAGAATTGAAAGGGGATTGGAGGGGAAGTGCTTGGGGAAGGAAGAACGGGTCACCGTACGTAGTATTCGGCCGGTCGATCGCGGAACTCCGACAGGAAGATGTCCAGCAACTCCCGCCCGCGCCAGCGTTCCTTGCAGTAGGTGTTGTAGGTGTAGTGATAGGGCTTGACGCGGCGCAGTCCGCCTTCGAAGTAGTATGGAGCCGGCCAGGGGTCGCAGGGGGTCACGGCCACCTCTGGGGGTTCCTGGACCGGGTCCGGAGGCGGCACTTGCAAGGTCGTGTCGACGGGGACAACGGCCATACTGGACGTCGGGATTAGGCCTCGTCGCAGCAGGTGTGCAAAGACGCGGGGTGAGGGAGCCAAGGTCGACGACTGGCGGGAATGACAGAAATGAAGAAGAGAGGAGGGCGAGTAGTGTGTGTGGGGTTTTGCGATGAAAGAGATAGACAAGTAGTCTAAGCTTTACGGCGGCGAAAAATGGCAGAGAAAAAAAAAATTAAAGTCCCGCGGGAAATGTTTTGGTGGTGCGGGGAAAGGCAAGCAAGCAAGCAACTTTATTGATTAAGAATCGGAATTAACATTATTTACTACGGAGTAGCTGTCTGAACCACTACTGCTATCTCAAGCACTACCTGCCCCTGGCGACCAACCCTCCCGCATATACCATTCAACCCACCTAAGAGAGAATTAGTTCGATATAGCCAAGACATTCAACGCAGACGAACTTACATTTCGTGCACGTGCGACGGCAGGACAAGAACATTCTCATCCTCATCCCATTCCAACCCCGAACTCCGGTGAGCCCAGCCACGCTCGTAGCACGTCCGCATTGCCACATCCTTGATATCAAACCGTATGCTTCCCTTGGCTAAGATCTGGCCCAATACATCAACAACTTTAGATGTGAATGTGCTATCGTGGTGGTCAGGAAACGAGCGACCAGCCGCATACTGCATGAGAGACCTGAAGAATTGACCCTTATCCTTCAAGACTTCCAGCGCATGGTCCATTGTGATTGTATGGATCTTTCCTTGTTTGATGAGATCGCGATGCTCCTGAACTCGGGTCAGTTGCATAAGCCAGCATACACCTGAATGAAACGTACCGTGTAAAGAACCTCAACCACAGCTGTCACCACCCCGGGATGCGCACTTGTCAATTTATACAAGTAATCCATAGCCGTGTCATCAACTGCAAACTTGTCATCGAACTTGACCGCTGTCAGATGTGTTACAACTTCACGAAATTCAGACTCGGTGTACAACAAGCCGATATCTGGCGAACAAGGCGAAAACCTGCCAGGCTGAGGTGTCAGTGTAACGTGCATCTCGCCATTCCACCTCGCCGGACAATATTCATCGGTCCATTCCACGGCGGTCACAGGGTCTCCGTAGTGTGCGAAAAGGCAGATCTTGATGCTTGCGGGGCAAAGCCCGAAACTATGGTCCTTGATGACGGTATTCCAGAAGATCGCGTCGTGGTATGAACCTTGGGCCTCGTCGATCAGAATCACTGTCTTTCGAGGAACAGATGCCCATGTTTCATCAAATTCAGGATATAGTCGCCGTAGGCGCCGGCTGAACTGCCTCCAAGGGGATCTGCCCCGGGATTTCATTGGGGCCCATGAAGGGAGCCAATACACGGTGCGATGGTGGTCGAGATAGTAGTTATGTAGCAATTCGCGCAGGGTCGTTTTCCCGGTGGCCGGGGTGCCACGCACGAGAACACGATCGTAGGAATCCACCGCGTCGGCGAGCTTGGACACTGTATCCGGGCGTGGATATATCCATTTATTCGGAGTTGTCTGGTTTCATCATCTGTCAGCAGTGAACTTATAGCCTCCGGGGAAAGAGAATCTGAGTGTTGCATGCTTACAACCCGGGACAAGTTGCGTGTACTCAATTCACCGGCAGATGCTGGAAAGGGGTTGCTTTCCTGTGAAGCGTCGTTGACATCCCCGTGGGGAGTCGAGGGAGTAGGAGCAGGCTGAGAAGCTGAGGGAGAACTCATCCTTTGGAAGTTGAGGCGGGGTGTAGGATGACAACAAGTTGATGGGGTAGCTGACAGTAATGAAAGTAAACTGCACCCAAATAGGATCTCATGCGAGAAACCAAGGACTGGGGATCTGAGAGGTAATTCAAAACCGGGGTTGCTCTGCAAATATGATGACCGGTTTGAGGGAAAGGGATAGTCACAGCTTAGAGGAAGAAGGTGATGAAAAGTTGGGAGTTGAGGAGGAAGGAGCTAATAAGATCATGGATTTATATCATTTACAAGCAACACACAAGTGACAGAATCTAACCTAGCAACTCCACGTAAGTCACTATTTTCTCACTCACTCCTAACACACTCGCAATGTCATCGACAGAGTCCGGAATCTGACGCGGACCAGAACCCCAGAAATCTGATCATCTCCGTAATCATGACACACAGTCTCATCTATATGTATCATCGAGTCCCATCCCTCAGCTTCTTCTTCCGCATAGCCCTCTCATTACCTTTCGATCCGAGAGCGCAATTACCACTGCAATCGCTCCACTCAGCACTCCAAACGTCGACACCATGGTCGCCCACCCAGCCTGATCAACCAGAAGACCCGCCATCAGAGGCCCAAGCACCTGCCCACCGGACCATGCCACATTAAACAGCCCGTATGCTTGCGCAGTGCCTCCCTGGTGGCCGAAAATGCCTGGATATTCCCGCTCATATCGCTCCGTGACTCGCCCCACCTCAACCATCAACGAGACCATCTGTAGGGTTGACGCGGCTCCAGCCAGAAAGAGGAAGACCACTAGCAGAAACTGGTGCTGGACCGTGTTCTCAGTGACGAACTGGAAAAGGAGAAAGGTTGGACAGTCGAGTAAAAAGCCAAGGAACGCGATTTGTAAGGCTCCGAGGCGGTCGACGGCGTCGCCTATGAACTCAAGGTCAGTTGAAGCTGGGCTTTAGAAGTGGATAGACGTACCAATCCAAGGGGACGCGAAGGACGGTGCGAACAAGGGCAGGAAGCACAAGCCGATTCCCATCGGGCCCCAGTCGAATGTCTTCATGACATAGAGTGGCAGGACCTGGAATCACGATCAGTTGCTGCGAGAAGGTGCAAGGGTACTGCAATAATCACGGACCGTATCGAACGAGGAGTACAAGACGGCATCGACAACGGTCGCCATTAGCACAACCATCAATTTCCCAGAGCATATCAGCCGAACAATACCCGGTACAGACGTCTCTTTTCCACTCGAGTCGGGCTCACTGCCATCCTCGACCGGCGGTTCGACGAGCACATCATCAGGTGGACACAGCGAGCTTGAACTATCTTGTTCACTGAGAGCGCCGTATCCGATGCTCTTACCCAGCAAACCACTGGATTCTTCTGTCTTTGACTGAAGCCACCTCGCGGCCGTCTTCTGCTCGATCATGACCAGACGAAGACTGACATCCGCCACGATCAAAGCGATTGCCAGCAGGAACACCGAATGGTACCCAACTCGTGAGAGCCTGCATGGATTCTCGTTAGCGACCATCTTCCTCCAGTCCTGACAGCATGAATGCGCGAACGTACATGATCCCACCAATGAATGGGCCAAACACCGTCCCAACTGTCAAAGCCATAGAGACATATCCCATGGCCGCCCCGACTTGGTCCTTGCCCACCGTGTCCACAACAAGCGCCATGCCGACAGTCCACACCACAGCTGCCGACAAACCTTGCAGAGCCCGCGCGATCACCAGCGACGACAACGACCTCGCGAACCAGAACACCACGGTCGTCCCGCCGAGGGCGAACAGGCCGATCATGAACGGAAGCTGGCGCGATGAGCTCCTATCCGCGAAGTACCCGAAGATGGCTTGTGACTGGTCAGGACCTATTCTCCGAGCATACCAATTGGCGTAGGCATGCAAGCTGTCACTCACGAGAACCAAAGAATATACCGCCCCCAAATGCAGCAAGCATGATCGACATCCATTTCTGTACTGTGAGGTTTTGTGTCAGTGGGGTTGTCAGCTAGTACAGCTATGGCAAAGCAAACGTACGATCATCATCCGGCACAGAGACTCGCGTTTTCAAGACAATCGGTAATATGGGCACGATCTAGCGAATGTTCGCTCCAGTCAGATATAACTCGTCACCAGCGTTCATCACTGGAGAACCGCACCATGCCATAGATGAATACGTCCTGCGTGCAGTGAAACGGCAATTAGCATCATGTTCAGGACACAAGTAAAGCGACAACAGTCATATCTTTCCCCTCACTCACCGTAAAACAAGCAATGGCCACCACCCAAGTCACAAAGGTCTTGGAAGAGCGAAAAGCCAGCTTCCATGGTGGGCAATCGCGGTCTGTCGCTGTCATGTCGATTGTTCCGCCGACGGGGGAGGGCGATAAGTATGATCGTATATAGTGGAAGAAGGGTCAACGACACGAAGAAGTACCCGAGTCGCACCTTATGGCCCAAGGCCGTCTTAAGGAGTTTAAATAGCGCAGCGACATCGGCGAGGGAACAGACGAGGAGGGGTTTCTTCGAAGAAGCAAAGCAAAAGCAAAAGCATAGCAAAAGGGTGGGCTGAGCTGACAAGTCAGTCAGTTAACTATAGGCGGTTGTGGGGAAAGGAAAGGAAATGGGGACTGATTTGCCCTTTTCTCCCTCTGCCTCTAAACTCGACTAGGTAAAATTTCGCAGAGCTGCATCGTCAGCGCATGAGTTGTCGGGATTGATTGGCATATTGGCTGAGATCCGCAGAGTCTATTGTCCCAGCCTACTGGTGTGTGCAGGAGGTAACTTAACTAAAACTGCTAGGTAGTTGATTATCGTCTTTCTTCTTATCTCTATCATCGTGACCGCTCGTTGGTGGCCCCTGCCGAGATAGTGTGTGTACAGTACACTACGGTATCTGATAACTATCTAAGGTAGCCTATGTCCCGTGATAAATGAACTTGACTAGATCATTCTATAATCGCACTATTGCACTAATCTCACGCAAATGACTTATGTCCAACTTCGAAGAGGGCAGAAACATACGTGGACAAATTCGCTGACACGAACGCGATGGGACAGTGGCACATGTTGATAGCTTGGTGGCCAGGTTGGATAACAATTCTGGTCCAGTGCTCAGGAAATCAATCACCAGTATGCATGTCAATTAACGGCTCTCCACTGTCACCATCTCTTTGCCATGCTATCAAACTTGTTTGCTCGTATCGTCAAATTAGGGTCATGGATTCATCGAAGCAAAAGAACAGGACTGACTCCACACGCCGTTCCTGGACCCCGAACACACGGTACAGAAAGGAGAAGCGTAAAATGTTCGTCAGTAACGAAAGAGCGATCGATGTTGCAAGAATGAATTAGGAGAGAGAAGCCATGATTCAGAAACAGTTAACGTATACATTCACTTCCTTCACATCAGCCATCATGATCATTGGTGTATAACAGTTCGTCCACGTACATGGGAATAGCTAGCTCAGAGGAAAACCGAAGAAAAACTGGAAAAAGGGGGAAAAGGAAACTTTTCGACATGCTTGACTGAGAGCAATAACTAGATCCTGATCGTGGGCCTAGCCGGAACAGACAATCGGGAAGGGGGCAAAGAAGGGGAGAATGGTCAAAGGTCAAAGACGTGAAGACAACGGGTCATCAAAACAAATTAGCCACCGACATAACCAAAATCAATCCGGCTATTCGAAGAGAGCACACGGAGAATTGCTGTTGGGTCCAGGCCACGGCAGGGATCCAGTGCCGCGAGCTGGGACGCTCTGGTGGTAGTAGCGCGATATTTTGGTCAAGTGATGAACAGCTCTGGGGTATCGATGAATCTATGCGAACGTACGGCCACCGCGGCGGTTGTTGCGCTGTCTCCCCGAGCCAACCGTGCTCCAGCCCTCCTCGTCGGCTCCAGCCTGGGCCTCAGCGGGGGCGCTCCGCCAGCTGCCGTTGGTCTTGCTGGCAGCCGCATCGGTAGCAGCCTCAGCGCCCTTAGCAGCCGTTTCCTCGCCCTGATCCTGATCAGCCTTCTCGCCACCCTCTTCCTCACCGGCCTGCCGGAGGATATCGAAGTTCTTGCCACCCTGAGGAGTGTCGGTAACGTCTCTGCCGTTGGGGTCAGCCGTGGAGACTGGCTTGTCGGTCTTGCCCTGCTCCTTGGAGGCGCGCTGCTTCTCGCCCTTCTCAGCCTTGGCCTTCTCGTCAGCCTCCTTCTTCTGGCGGATGGCAAGTTGGCGACGCTCCTCAACCTCCTTCTCGCGGGCAGCGGTGTCGATGGGCTTAGCTCCACCGAAGATGCTGGCCTTAGACTCGCCGCCGGCAGCCGGAGACGAAGACTCAGTTACAGTCCGTTTCTGAAGGTTCAACTTGGGGCGGCTAGGAGCGGCGGGAGCGGCGGGAGCGGCAGCAGGCGAAGGGGGGTTGCTAGCCTCCTTGGGCTGGTCGGGGCGCATTCTGGAACGCCACGCGTTGTCGAGGTCGGCAGCGGTGGGCGTGCGTTCTTGACGTTCTTGGAATTCGCGGCGAGGAGGACGAGAGCCATCCTGAGAGCGTCCCTCATGAGAGGGTCCCTCGTGGGAGCGGCCCTCACCCCAGGCAGGGGAGCTGCGTCTGAAACCAGGACCTTCGTTGCTGCGAGGGCGACCTTCTCTCACGGGGGCGGGAGGGGACAGAGGGCCCTTGCGCTCCCAGTTGTTGAAATCGCGGAACTTGCCGTCGCTTTCGAAGTTGCTGCGACGGTTGTTACCACCGCGCTCGCTGCCTGCATCAGACATGTTATCCATGTTGCGTCCAAAGTTGGAGCGTTCGAAGTTGGAGCGTTCAGGGACGCGGCGCTGGGGAGCATCCGGAAGAGGGCCCTTGCGGGTCCAGTCAAATTCCTTGACATCGCGCTCCTTGGCTAAAGCGGTTGTCAGCCAGTTGTAACAGGATCAAAGAGCAGCAACACCTACGAGGCTCAGCAATGCTGACACGGATGGCTCTTCCCTGAAGAGTAGCGCCAGAGAGGTCGAGAGCCTTCTTCAGACCATCGACGGTCTCAAACTCGACGTATCCGAATCCCTTGGGGGCCTTGGTCAACTTGTCCTCCACAACACGGACGTTGGTCACACCGCATTCGGCAAAGAGATCGGAAATATCGGCAGAAGCCGCATCGAAGGACAGGTTACCGACGTGGGCGGTATACGGAGGCTGGGTAGGAAGAGGGAGGGGCTCTCGGACGGCGTAACCACCACGCTCGCGTTCTTTCATCAAATTATGTCAGCCTAGGAAATCCCTCAAACTCGTTTTGTAGCGGAGATGCCATACCACCAAATCCATTACCGAAGCCGGAAGAAGAGGAAAGTCCCATGGGGCGGCGGTCGCCTCCGAAGCTGGTCGAGGAAGGGGCTGGCTGATGATTAGAATGATGCCAAAATGACGAGACTTGAGGGCGCGCTCCAAAAACCACGTACCGGCTATCAATCATCGTACGATTAGCGAAGATCGTTAGGACTATTTCCAGGAATAAGAAACACTTACCAGGCAAAGGCATGTCGTCCATCTCATCGGCCCAAGAGCCGAGGGCTAGTCGTCATCAGTCATGTTCATCCCCGCGGGGGTAATGGGGACATCTCGACGGACTTACACTCATCAGCCAAGAAGTTGCCTAGCGACATCTTCTGGGCTTTCTGCTTTCCGGGCGCTGAACAAATGAAGGATCCATCAGTAAACAGGGACTATCTTTGAGGGGTAGAGAGGTGTGGGATGCGACAGCGCGCAGGGCCACAGAGAGGGGTTGCAAACGAACCCATGATTGCGGTTGTTCAGAATCGGGGAAACGCGCCAAGGGAAGTTCCTGTGCGCGTCTCGGGGGTTGAAGGTGTGAGTTAGATGGGGGTAAAGAAGACTTCCAAAGTAGAAGTCTTGAGAGAATGCGGAGGATGACGTTCAAAGGACGATGAACGATGGGTGGGTTGGGATGCAAGGAAGCTCCGCAGTTGAAGAACAGAGGGGGAAAGTAGGTTTATCCGTGAGGATAATTTTTAGTGATGACACTAAAAAAGTCAGCCTCCAAAAAGTGTTGGTGCGGCTTTTGGGCCTGCTGGCGCTCGACCCAACCAAGTAAAGTCCCAGTCCAGCTTCCCGAGGGCTTTTTTCCCCTTCCAGTCTTTCCCAACCCACCCCTCTTTTTGCGGAGAGACTGTGAGAATCTCTCCACTTGAGTTGGTAGTCTTGACTTTCTTTTTTGTTTTTTATTCTTTCTTTTCTTTGAATCATGTTTTGCCAATTCTTCTTACAGGTTCGAATACTTTAAGTCATCTGCTGTGGGGGTCTTTCATTCTTCACTTCTTACCCTCTTCCTCAAGCCTGATCCCGGCCAAGCGCATCTTCACTGCTCATATTAGCCGGCAGATTTGACATGTAGACAATCCAGTGACTTCTGTCGCAGGGATATGAAACATCACCTGTAATATTCCTGAACCATGCTGCCCTGAATTATTCTTCTTGTTGACACAATTCTTCTCTGCGGACACACCCGCAACACTACTGCATGGAGCCAGACTTCTATTAGACTATTCAGCTTTCACCGACCAAGAGAATTAGGCAAGGCTTCTTTGCATTCTTGCCATTCTTCATAAGTGTGTGTTACAGCTTCTGGCCCCATTATCCCCTCAGCTGGCTGGGCACGAGGAAGCAAGGTTCCATGCCCGCTGTGAAACAAAGAGAAGCAAAATCTCGGGTGACTTGCAGCCACTTGAAGTTGCTGCATACTCTCGCCTGCATCATTACAATTGGACAGAAAAGGGTGAACCATTGCAGGCTTCCTTGTGACCGTCGTGAAAGATCAGCTCGCTTAGGGTATGAGACGGTCAAGTCGGCTCGTATGCTCGAGAAGTAAGCAGCGTCGTTGCTTTCAATCCTTGGCTAGCAGACGTGCCGCGCAGTGGTTAGACTTAACATCGAAGGCTTGCTGGGACATCAGGATGTAAGTTGCTGTACAGTACCCGGCGTAAGTCGGGTACAGGATATGGGCTCTCCCTGTATAATTAGAATCATGAACCGCCTTCCACGTTTCGCCTCATATCTAGGCATGTCATTAGGCATGTCAGTATATTGACAAACCCATATGCCCTCAATTTCGCCAAGTGTACTGAAGACGTTGGATCGCAATTGTCCCAGATATAGCCGTAGACTGTGCCTCTGATGGCCATAGAATATGAACGGTTTGAATTGACTGCTCAGCTTGGTCGGCCAACTGAACTTTCACTCCGTACAGTATATGTATAGGGAATCGTCGAGAACAGACGAGGAATTGAGTGCGCACAGTGCTCAAGGAAAGGCGTCTGACTCAATCAAGTGGGCGAGAGCATTGTAAGTTCGCTGGCAAGAGCAACCAGGGCACTTTACGCAGTACGCGACTCGTATCATCCGACGGAACAGACTAGCTTCAGAAAGGTTCCTGCAACAGTTGCTCAAAGTCAGCCACGGTGTCGATGTAAAGATAGAGACTGCAAGATCAAGCATCTGAGTCCTACAAGCGACGGACTACACGATACAGAATCTTGAAGCATTTTGTGACTTGTGTGAAGAAAGATCCCCAATGCTGCGTTGCAATTAGGCAAAGGTCAAGAAGAGCAAATATGCTTTGAAGCATTGCCTGCCTCCAAACATCTAGATGGTCAGTCAGACTGTTGCCGTGTGCTCTCCCTGTGCTTACCGCACACGCAGTACAAGAAATACCACTGGAGATTGAGTGAAGTCTAAGTGAATTCGTAGGAGCCTTGCTAGCGAGAAGGACACCTATCCAGCCACGCGACCACTTAGACCGTAAGGTCTCGTGCATTCTGACAGGAGTCAGTCAAAAATGACAATTGCGATAGAAGACAAAGAGAGAAGTGGTCAAGCTCTGTTCAGGTTGATAACTGGACCCGCTTGGATTGCGGGCAGATCGAGACCCGCTGAGGTGACATCATCCGCCCGCGATTACTCGTTTCTATAACTCATGTTGCACTCCCAGCCTTGCGATAATAGGAATTCAGACCTATATGCCATTGACCGAGAGTTCTACGGACAGAATCTCTTCAGGAGGAATTGAATGCTGCTGAGTGCCGGTGTGGTCATGAAGGTCCTATTTGAAGCCATCAGATTCGCGATTATGCACATAGCTACATGACAAATCACTCTATGCAGAGCACAAATCACGTGCACCATTATGGTTTTCCCTGGCGATGAGCCGATTACCTGGGGAATCGTCGGCCTTGAGGTGTAACTAACCAACGTACAAAGTAGATCTGGGGGTAATATCTGACTTTGATGTCGACAGCGAGCAGGATGAGTGAACAGAACAAGAGCCAGTCCACGTTTTTCCCGCTTGTCAAGGCAGGAGCTTTGAGCGGTTAGTTCTTCCAAATCCCGGCGAAGCCTCCACGAGTGTACATTTTTCGCATGAATTCCATGATCCATGTTCCTACACAGCATGGCCATAACTGAAATGGCACACTGACATGCCACGATAGGCTCTCTCGGACTGGTGTATGGAGGTGTTGCAGGAGTCATCCGGTCTCCTAATCCGGTGATCCATTCTCTATCTTGCGGTGTTCAATGGGCTGCAACTGGGAGCGGCTTCTGGTGTGAGTGTTTCCCTCTTGGCTCCGTGTTGCCTTGATTCTAGCAGAGATCTGAGCCTTACCCTGCAGTCTTGAGAGAGAACATCTTAAAATATCATTTCGAAAACAATGCCGATTCTAAGCAACGCGCTTATGTCAGCGCTCTATCAGGGGGCATCGCTGGAGGCACTGTTACCCGACTACTAGGTACGTCGATTGAATATTCTTTCCTGCGGTCACTGCTGGGAAAACACTGCCTGCGATACTAATACCTGGCGTCAGGGGGTCGACTAATTCCAGGAGTGGTGTTCTTTTCGGCACTAGGCTATCTGGGCCAAAGCACTTATAATGCGATCGACACATGGCAATTAGAAAAGGCCAACACTCCAGCGAAGCCGATCCTTCAGCGGATCGCCGATTCCAAATGGATTCCGCTCAAGTCCCTCTCCGACGATGATTATAGGGGGATTTTGCGCGAGAAGCTCCTGAGCATTGAGGCTGAGATCGCACTCCTAGATGAAAAGATTGAAGGGCTTGAGAAGCTCAAATCTCAAGGGCCAGATCTTTCTTCGTCCGACCCGGCCACCAGGTGACTCGAAAGTCGAGTCCATCATTTTCTACCACGAACGGCCTTGCTGTCATAGAATGTTACGGGTTAACATTTTCTCCCTGGCCCTTGAAGCGCGTAAGGTCTGGCTTGCTGCAACCCTTGTCCTAGCCACGCCGATGCGGAGCACCGCGAAGATCATGCGGCTATTCCGGCACTGATGATTGTTCTATAGAAGGCTCGCTCCCGAAAGGCGAGCCCTAGTGAACTTACTGCCCACAAAAGCGCAGTAGTTATCACCATGTATAATATGACACCACTTTGTTCCTACTTCTATAACCCCAGAATCAGGATTGCATCACCCAAGCTAGAGCTGTTGAACTGTCGTCGCATGAACTGAGCGTTCTTTCGAGGCCTTGTGCAAATAATTAAGGCCATGAGCCTTGATATAGTGTCAAAGGAAATGAGTTTGCCTCCTATCTAGGTTCATCGGGTCAGGAACCGCAACTCTATACTAGTCAGAACTGCAGCGCTTGATGTGGTGTAAAGCAAATGGTTGTACTGTACCTCCATGCAAGCATAACGCCAGATGACCCGAGTGGCTGTCACAGGGGTCGTAGTCAAAGGGTGTGCGTGTGTGCATGAGACCAATTGACATGCAGGTTCAATTGACAGGCACCTTTAATTTTACGATTTCAATAAATCTGTAAGATGATCTTCAGACGAACCACCCCTAAAAGGCGGGCAAACCCATCCACCTTCAATACTACGTAAGCTATTAACTTACCCAGTACTTCAGGCTTCGTACGAGGGTGTACAACCGTATGGAAACTGCCGAGCCAGCCGGACGGACGACGGACGGTCCGGCCACTGGGCGAAAGTGGATGTGGTGGCTTTCCGCTTCCAGTTCTGCCCGCGTCGGGTTCGACCTTTCCCGCCGCTGACAGCTGGTTGTATTATTCCATCCTCGACTATTCTTCGAGCTTGCTCAACTACGGTTGTTGCATCATCAAGCAACCAACTCTTCCCCTTCGCCTCATATGCTCGGGAAAGAACATACTCAAACAGAAAAGAAGCATGACTGACTTACAACTGGCCCGTCCTTGTCGCATCATCTCTCCGGCTGGTCGGCACGTCTCGTATTAACGGAGACCTGTCCTTCGCCGGTTCCGCAGACAGGGAATACATCCCCCCCCTCTCCTCTCCTTCGAGAACAGGAGGATTGCGGGCTCGATTCAGGGCTGTGCGTCCGTTCGGATTGTTCACCTATCGTGGCTTTCGATAGCCTCCTTTCGCTCATTACTCTTATACAGATCTCGAACGACCTCCAGCATCTCCATGATTTCTTGGCTGACGACTCCCCGTCCTGTGCAACCGGTCAGTCCCGCTGACCGTGAAATACGATGACGCTCTTCAGTCCGACCACGATTTTCGTGGGCTTCCTTTTCCTATACCTCCTATCCTTCCTTATCTTCGCCATTGTCCGAATTGCGACCGGAGTCTCCATTCAGCGAATAGGATACCTCTCTCTCCGTCGAATTACCTATGTTCCGAAAGATGGCGTGCAGATCGAACTCCGTGGCCTCGGGCTGTCCTTACATCCACCGTCATTCGCGCAACCTACATGGCTCAGTCTCAAGCTAACAGAGCTCAAAGTGACGCTGGATCCGTCAGCTTTGGGCAAAGCTCGCACACCAGTGAACAAACCCGATGTGTCGGAGCCGCAGAGTCCTTCGGAGGACGACGATTCGAACAAGGAAAGCACGGAAACGGCTGGGCACAACGCTAAGCAGCGGAGTAAGACGTGGAAGAGCTTGATGCGCATCAAGGAGCAAGTGAAACAATTACATCGGAAAATTCATTGGTTGAAGTTGGTGGATGTCGTGGCCGTCAATACTACCATCAACATTGTCGAAGCTGGTCAGATACAAGTGGGATCGCTGTCCCTGGGAGTCGATACTAGGCGCAAAATGGTCGATCGAGGCACATTGTATCGGTCTGGGAAAACCGATGCTAGCGAACAGAAGCCCGCGGAATGGATCATGAACGTTCAGAATGTGCTCCTAGCCGTTGATGGAGGCGAATCGACCGAAGTGCTGGACAATATTCGCGTGCATATCCATGGTCTTCTCCACAAAGAACTGGATGGTCTCAGGGATGCTTCGATAGCTCTCAAGGTTGGAAGGATGCATATTCCATATGACGACTTGATGACATTCACGCAGCGCGTGAAGAAATCCAAGCAGTCGCCGAAAGAGCCTGTCGATAGCAACAACACCGACGACGAGATGTCGTTTGCTGATTTCGTCGAAGAACTCGATCAACCCGGGAGTAGGGACGACTCAATTGTACAGACCGTCGCGGATTCGAAAGAATTTGCCGGTTCTATACTGCGCGGCATACAGGGAATCCAGGTGGCGCTGAGCTTTTTCCGCTTGTCTCGGGCTTTTCAACCATCGTCTGAAAAGCAAAGTCCAATATTTCTTAATATAGTCTCTCACGAGATAGGCATCGACTTACACCGAATGGATCAGAAGAGCCCTGCCCATCGGATGTATTTCCAGCGCAAGGACGTCGCACATCAGGCTCTTCTCGCCGCTATTTCTCTTTCGGTCAGCTTGGACGATGGCTCAGGTGAAAGCGACAACATACTCTATATACCGATGGCCACAACGACGATAAAGACCACTCTTCCTTCCAAAACCATCAGCTCCTTTGACGACTACAACCCGGAGGAGCGCAACACTAATATTCTGTTTGCCAATTTGGTGGTTACCTCACCTTCCCTCGATCTTGAGCCAAGGCAGGTTTCTAGACTCCTCGGATTGTCTCAGTCCCGCAGGCCATCACCCAGAGGCAAAAAGAGAGACAACAACCGCTTGATATCGCGATTACTTCCCAAAGCAAGCATCAAAGTATCCATTCACGAGCCAGTGGTTAGATTTGTTCTGCCAATTACCAACCCAGACCGAACCCCCAGCGATGACTACAATCTTCTCATATCCTCAATATCTGCTATTTCGCTTGATATTGAGTCTTCGCACTCTTCGGAAGGTGGAGTGCATTATTCATTGTCCTCAATCTATCGGGTGGCTTCGCACAAATTATATTATCAGACACCATCTGGTATCAAACATAATCTCCTCACAACTGAGTCATTGGAGTTCAAGGTCCTATTGAGTGCTTCTCCGGAGGTACGCGTGATGGCATCAGGTAATTTAAATACCGCCTCCGCACACATGGTCAATGATGAAGTGAATCGCGGAATCTACGAAGTCATTGAGCAATTCCGCGCTCATACGAAGCATAAGAGAACGGTATCTATGTCCGTCGAAGAGCGGAAGCCTAGTGTTCTAAGGCGTGTTCCCCCATGGCTCCTCAGGTTCCAGTTCGAGGCCACTGGCCTTAGCTTGGAGATTGCCGGTGTTGATGCCAGTGTCTCATCGTTATCTCGTGGTGTCTCATTCCAGCTGCAATCATGGACCGCAGACTATAAGGCCCAGAAGTCTGAGCCGATTGCTGTCAGCTTCTCAAGGCGGCGTACGCCTAGTCATTCAACGATAGGTGATGAGTCGTCCTTCAAGTTTCCTACCTCACCACCAAGGCAGAAGCTAGGCGTCGCTGCCGATGGCCGTCGACTTGCCATTCATGTCCGTGGCTTTGAGGGATTTGTGATTGAGTCTGAAGATTTTCTGGAGGCCGAACCCTTCTTCTCCCTTCCGCGGTTCGAGGTTGCTTTGAGCACTATGAGCGATCGCCTCGGACCGATTTTCAACATCAATTCTGTCTTCAAAGGGGTTTACCTCCAGTATTCGCTCTACCGATATTACTGCCTTGGGGTTGCTGTTTCTGTGCTCAAGAATGCTTTCATGCGTAGGGCATCCGGGAATCAAGACCAAGAAGCATCTCAAGGTCTGAACGGCTTCTCTTCTCCTCCGTCGTCACGGGCTTCTTCAAGAGGCGAGCTTGTCACCGTCGATGTGAGGGCGACAGTCATTCAAGTCAAGACTTTCCTCCCTGCGGATCCCCCAATGTTGTTGCAAATCTACGGGCTCACAGGAGGGTCTCATCGCCTCTCTACTCCTTTTGTTCGAGCTCATTTGGTACGGTTGCATGCTGAAGCTCCCAAACTCAAAGGGATCTGGGCTAGAATCATAAGCATGAACAATGTCAGGCTTGACCTGCGCAAGATGAAAATAAAGCAGGGTACAAGCATGGTTGAACAGAAATCAATCGATGTTTGGGCAGATTTTATCCGACTTGGGGTTCCGCATCATATGGTTATGCATCGCATCTTTGACAACTTCATCAATACGTCTAAGGCACTCAAACAACTCCATCAACGATTCAAGGGCCATTCGGCTGAATTTGGAGCAGCAAGAGACCCGGAAGACCCGAAGAAGGTGCCTAGGATCTCCTTGCGCAGCAAAGCATTACTCTTTGAAATGGAAGATGATGCTTTCGAGTGGAAGCTTGGGTGCATCTACCGCACTGGTTTACTAGAGCAGCGTCAGCGCCTGGCGAGGGAAGAGGCGTTTGAATTAAAACTGCAGAAGATCAAGGAGACAGATCAGCGACGCACTTCATCCAGACTCCGTACCAGGTCAAGCCACCGGACTCTTCGCAGTGAACGCCAAAGTGAAGAGAGAAGACGAAGTAGGAGTGCCGATGCAAAGCCGCGGAAGAGCTTGAATGATGACAAACGTGGACGAGACAAGAAATTTCGTTATGACACGGAAGGTGCTGCTTGTCTATCGTGCGAATCCAAAATCTCTGCCGAGAACGCGTGGTACCGGCTTCAGGAGCACAACGCCCGATCCTGGAAATCAAAGATTGACTCCGCGCTACGGTTCCAGGGTACGTCGATCAGGGAGGTGAGAAACCTTTTCTCGGGCGCGGACGAACCGCCAGAAGACGTACAAGAGACAGAAACTGTCCTGTCAATCCCAAATCGACCTGCTATCTTGTCCGCTTTGATAAGTGACATCAATCTTGTGATTGACAAGCCGTCTTTCCCCCTGGAAGATTATCCCAAGTTCCTGAATAGCATTGGTAAAGGCATGCCGATGTCGATGAAGTATGCTTTGCTTGTTCCCATGAGTATTCAGCTGGACATGGGAGAAGCTCGGGTCAACCTCAGAGATTATCCGCTGGATCTCTTGCACATTCCGGCACTTCGACCTGGGCAATCTCCAAGGTTATCAAGCTGGTCCCTGCGGACTAATTTCGTGATTGCCGAGGAGTACCGCGATCATAAATCTGCTAGACAGGTCAAGTTGGAACTGGTCCCTTCAACAGAACTATCAGATGGGTCGATAAGTCCGCCTTTTGCCATTGAAGTCTGGCGATCCGTTTCTCCTGTGAAGACATACTCGGACCCCACCTTCGAGATCAATACCAGTCTGCCCACAAGCATTTCCTGGGGCATGTCTTATCAGCCCGTTATCCAGGACATGATGAAGATTATTGAAGGGTTTACGAAGACCGAGATCGATCCGTCCGATAGAGTCGGCTTCTGGGATAAGATCAGATTGAGTTTCCACTCGCGAATCAAGGTAGTATGGAAGGAGGACGGAGACGTCCATCTTCGTCTCAAAGGATCGCGTGACCCATACGTTGTTACTGGATTTGGTGGTGGATTTGTAATGTGTTGGCGCAAGGATGTCAAATGGGAGATCCATACCAGCGATGATCCAATGGAGTTCATGAGCGTTACAAGTGGGGAGTACGTGCTGGCAATCCCCGACTATAGCCACGAGGCACGATATATGGCCGAGGCTACGGCCCAGGATCTGGAAACGACATCATCTTCCAGCGATCTGAAGAATGCGGCTCACTTCAAGAAAGTCATTATGAAGCTATCGGGTGACGTGCGTCTGGTTGCTGGCTTAGTATTCGAGCGGAACGTCAACGAGAATGAACGGTCATTCCAGTTCAGACCTCACTATGATGTTGTCCTTCAAAACCCCCTACTCATTGACCCAGCACATAAAGAGGTAAGCTATATGTCCTGAAGTTTGCAAAGTCTAAAGCTAAACTGTCGACAGGACTATGACGCCTACCGCGGCTTCCGCAGTAACCACATCCATCTATCGATCTCTGTCATTGCGCCGGTCAGCAGGAATTGGTCTGTTGACTCCGTCCAGCCATCTGCAAGCTACAATACTGTGCATTTGAGTCCCCGCTTCTTCACACATTTCTTCAATTGGTGGTCCCTATTCTCGGGGGTTATGTCATTGCCAGTCCGACAAGGACCGCTATGGCCTGGTGTCACAAAAACAAGCAAGAAGTTCAACCGTCATTTAGCGACGGTCAAGTACAAGCTACTCTTTGCTCCACTATTCGTTGCCCATATCTATAAGCACAAGGATCGCGAAGATTACGCGGAAGATGTCGTGACGGCCACCGGCATCAAAGTTCGACTGGACAGTCTCAAGCTCGATGTTCACCAAAGACGGGAACACGTCAAAACTCAAGCCAAGGGTCGCTTAAAGCAAACCAAGGCGAGCGCGATGCGGATCAACCAAGCACAGCTGGACCTGCAGGCCGCAGACTTTCGTGCTGTTTCTGCCAGCATTGAAGGCACAAATTTCGATGACATCGAGAAAAATAGGGATGATATCTTGTCGTCCTTCCAACAGCCCGTCGCATCGGTGGATTTGTCTCGGTTCACGATCCCTGATCAGAATCTTGACTGGATAGACATGGACGATTTCGTGGAATTGGACTGGATACTGCCTCAGGAGTCGAACCCTCGGACTCAGATCTTGCCTCTGGCATTCACACCACGCTTCACATACTTCCGTCAAACCGACCATGGGCAGACGGTGCCAGATGAGACTGGATATAGCTCATTTGGTGACGAACCGACTCACATTTGTGTGATGTCTGAGAACAATGAGCCTCGTCGAGTGCAAATGGAACTGATTAGAGATCGCCTGGTCTCCGTCGAGGCTCAGATGCGTGATTGCAACCGGACTATTGGCGAGCAGGAACTTCGCATGGCGAGGGAGGTAGATCATGATCCCGAGTTACGGAAGCAGCACGCCGACTATCTGAGACAAGCAGAAACGTTGACACGGAGACGAGCGTTTCTTACAGCTGGTCTGCAACGCATCGAAAGGCTAATAGCCCGGGAGGAGAAGCATCCAGTGGAAAGAAACCCGGAAGCCTTCGCCAATGACAGCGCTTCTAAGCTGGGAGCTGACTCAGATTCAACAAGCGATGCGCGAGACGCCGACATGGACGGACTCTACTCTGGGCCTGATGACGAATTGGCGAGCGATTTCAACAATCGGTTCATCATTCACAATGTTCAGCTCAAGTGGAACAATTCGTTGAGGAACATCATGCTTCGTTACATCCACCAAGTAAGCCAGAGACGCGGTTTCGTGTATTACATGTCTCGGCGGGCCGTTAAGTTCATCCTCGACATTGTCGAGGAGCAGAACAAGAACAAGCAGAAGCACTCGAAACTGTTCCGGACAGCATCGAGACGCCCCTCGGATGCTCGTGGTCTCGTGGATAGCGAAGATGATGACAGTGTCGAAGATCGCATTGAGCAGTTGTTGAATGATGCCAAACGATTTGTGAGCGCCGAAGAACAAGAGAACCAGGAGCAGAGAAAGCCGAGCACTCCCACATCGGAGGGCTCCAGCGAAAATATTGCGCCTGAATTCACACCTCAGAACAGTTATCATCTGCGGCTCATCGCCCCTCAAATCCAGCTCCAGAGTGAAAAGAACCAGAAATCTGTGTTGTTGGTCGCCGCTAAAGGGATGCAATTGCAGGTCATCTCTATTATGGACAAAGAGCGAGTTTCCGATGATGTCAGCGGTCTGGTTCAGCGTCGCTTCTCCCTTTGCATGGACGGAGCCCAGTTCTTCGTGGCAACGCAGAAGAATCTGATGAATCACCTCCAGTTTTATGCAGGCAACAAATATGGAAATTCACCAGGTTCAGCGTGGCCACCCTGGTTGACCCTAGAAGCAGTATTCGACTTTGAGTTGAATCCCTTTGGCTTCTCGAGGATTATCCAGAAAACTTCGGCTAGCTTACGATATGACAAGTACAACAATCTGCGTCTGAAGTATAACGAGGAAGTGGCAAAGGGTCAACCAGGGCAACCTCTCAATATCGAAGAGCAGGAGCCGAGGATGGATCACATCAGTGTTGATTTCCCCCACTTCAGAGCCATCTGTGATTCGGCAGAGTATTATTCGATGTACATCATTGTCCTGGACCTCCTTCTTTACAGTGAACCACTGGAAAAGGTCCGCAATGAACGTTTGGAGAGGATCATGCTCACGTCTGATTTCAGTGACCTGAGGGGCGCTCCAGAGATGGTCTTCAAACTCCAGGCCCGCATTCGACAACTAGAGGAGATCAAAGAGCATTTCCAGATACATGCCAAGTATTTGGACAAGCAGGGCTGGGAAGATCGCTTGGTCCTTGAGAGAGACCTTACTCAATGCGAGGACGAGCTGTTCTTCCTGATGAAAGCCATCACTAGCTCTCAGAGAAAGATCGATCCGACCATGTCAAAGGCGAACGGAGTCCTCCGCTGGAATATCTCGGCCAGTGAGGTTGTGTGGCATTTGATGAAGGATCAGTCAGAACCACTAGTTGAATTCCAGCTGAGGAATGCCGCTTATGATCGCACCGACAATAGTGACGGTTCGAACCATAATGAAGTTGCAGTCGAACGACTGTATGGCTTGAACCTGCTCCCAGATGCGATCTATCCCCAGATCATTGTTCCTTACCTTGACCAAGCTCGCAGCCTTGACGGACCTGATGATTATATGATCAAGGTCAAGTGGCACATGCTTGAGGCAGTTGCCGGCATACCGGTGGTGGACGATTTTGAGGTGTCTCTTTTCCCTCTGAAGGTCCAATTGGAGCAGGTCCTCGGCCAGAAGGTTTTCGAGTACATGTTTCCTAATGTTGGGTCGACTGCTTTCGAAAATGGCGGATTTTCACCCTTCATGATCAAGAACATGAAGCCGATTGATGGTTCATCTGACTCTGAGGAGGAGGAACGCCCAAAGACATCCCCTGGACATGAGCAGAGTGATATGTCGGCAGACGATTTGTCTTTGAAGGGATCTGGAGCCATTGAGTTAAGACTTCAGCCCACGCTTTCTCTGGCGGAGGCGGCCAGGCCTCGATCACAGCATCGCCATCTCAAGGGCCTTGCACTGACTCCCATTCACAAGGATAAAGATCCAAACCTCTTAATGCGCCCGTCGACGAGTGGGGCGTTGAGCAAGAAGAGATCGGTCGACAGCCTACGCATGTTGTCAAGACAACCCACGGAGAGGTCGCTAGCAAACACCGCCGGAACGAACTCCACCGGCGACGAAAAGTCAAAGAAATTCGCTCTTGGAAGACCCAGCAAAGGCAAGTCCAAGGAAACTCCGGATGACCTGGCTCAGATGATGTCACGTGCATCAAACTATATGACGTTGGCTCATGTCAAGGTGCACGACGTGGTGCTCTGCCTCAGTTACAAAGGCAAGGGTGACCACAATCTGGAGGATCTCCATGACTTCGTCTTCCGATTGCCGGTGCTCGAGTATCAGAACAAGACATGGTCGAATCTGGATCTGGCTCTGCGCCTCAAGAAGGACGTTATCAAGGCTCTTATCTCGCATGCACCTGCAATTCTTGGCAACAAGTTCTCCCATCATCGTCCTTCCAAACAGCAGCAGCAACAGCAGAAGCGGTATCGCGAGCTTGTAAGCTCATCCCAGCTTCTACATAACTCAGACAGTGTAGCGCAATCAACATCTGAGAAAGCCAGTAGCCTGGCCAGCGTCGACTCGAACAGCGAATACTCGGAGTCACAGCGCTCTGGCCATTCGGGGACTTTGCCGCTTGCGCGGTCAAACTCACTCGGATCTAGCATGCTCAGCGTCAACGAACCGAGTGGAGTGATTTCTGATTCTCGGTCGGCGAGCGAGGTTGATGTGGATGCTCGTTGGGAAGTATGTACTGCCTAAAGTCAATAAATTTTGGGAACCCTTGCTAACTGGTTATGTAGCAATCTCGCCGGCTTGTCAATCCTCCCAGCAGACCGATGACTTCGGGACAAGCTCTGCCTCGATCTCAAACCACCAAGCTCTGGGATGGACCAGAAGAAAGGTAAGCTTATATGAATCGCATGGATCACATCTTTGAACCCAACTTATTCTTTTGTAGTAGTTCCGGCAACAAGACTGCATCGATCCGCAACTTTGGCCGCAAATTAATGCCTTCTCGGAAATAGTCTCCCTATTTCACAGCGGAAGGCAATCGTTCGAACTTCGCACCCCTTCCAGGATCTCTTGTTTCATAATAATCCTGTTCTCCTCATTAAGACCTCGCTTGTTACACATTCCCGACCTTGCATTTGCCATGTGATACCCCCAGTGCAGTGGGTCGTATATAGGCGTCGACACATCGGTATGCTTTTCTCGCCATGGAGTCCGTTCATATTACCAGGAGTTTGTCTGGGGATCTTTGCTGTTGCTTCCCGCCCCCTGATTTTGCCATCCATCCTTATTGATTCCCTCCCCCCGTACAAAACCTTTATTTACCCTAATCTCTTCTCTCTTCGAAAATATCTTTCTGCATGTACCACTTCTTGTCCTTGTTCTTCTTTCTTTGTTTTTCAGAGCCTAGACGCTGAATCGCAAGTGTATATCCTTTGCATGTGCAGGGTATGTTTACGGCCGTCTACGGAGTTGCATTCGTGGGTGATGCGCGATACGAGCGCATTGAACATATGGTGTGTGGTATGGTTCTGTGGGTATATATCAGGATAGACGGTGCAATAAAAAGGTACTCTGGGTCAATACTATTTGTTTCTGCCATGCCATACAGCTTTTCATGAGAAACGATGTTCAGAAATCTCCTTGCCCACCGACGGTTTGGGGAGTTAGCACTGCGTTCCTCTGTGGTATGTTGTGCAGCAAGTAACTCTTTAGCCCCGCCCCTACTTGGTCGATTGGATGCAACGATAGACTGCCTATCTAGCTCTACCTGTATCCCCAACCCCAATCATCTCCAACGCCCCCTCACACAACCCCCGAAGTTGCCTCCACCTCTCCACCAACATCTTAAGTCTGCACCGCTCCCACTCCGGAGACCGCACCACCACGTCCACGGCGGTCGAGGACGGCACAACAGACACAGTGCCCCCATCACTCTTCCCCTCTACACTACCCCCCCGGTCCCCCACGCAGTTCTGGTGGTCATCATCCAACATCGCCTCAATCCGCGCAACCACCGCCTCGCACTCCCCGCGATACACCTCAATCCACCCCCGAACCACCTCCGCGCACCTGTCGCCGCGAAACCCCCGCCGCGAGCGGCCGGTGATCCACAGTTTCCAGTCGCGGCGGGCCATGGTTTTCAAGGCGGCTGCTGCTTGGATGTGTTTGGGGAGTGTCGGTGAGGTTGCGGGCAGTGTGAGTTCGAAGTTTCTGGGGGTGAATGGTTAGCTTTCCTCTCATTGTGTTTTGTTTGCGGTTATTTTTCACCATGAAGGAGGGGATAGGGTGTTTGGGTGGAGGGCGGTCTTACCCGAACAGGTCCTGCCCGATGAGGTCTTTCTTCTGCTCGATGGTGAGGTCGTGGAAGATGATGTCGTCGAGGTAGATGCTATCTGAGGGGTTGGTGGGGAGGAAGAAGCCGTCTGTTGCTTGCTTGTTAGATTATGTTCGCTTGGGGCTTGGGGCTTGGGGCTTGGGCCAGGGGCTTGGGCCAGGGGCTCGGGAGAGGGGCATACATTCGACGAAGAGGAAGTCGTTGGAGTGGGAGCCGTAGCTCATGAAGATTTCTTCGCCTTGCTCTGTGGGGTTTTGCGGGGTTGTTGTTAGATTGAGTGGCCTCTTGGGGTGGGGAAGGTGTTTGTGGTGTGAGGGTTGGTTGCATACCGTATTGGCGGGTGGCTTTGAACAGGTAGTTCTGGCCGGTCCAGATGACTTCGCATGCCTGGTTTGCGAAAGGGTGTTAGAGATCTGTTTGGCGTAGGCGTATGGGTAGGGGTTGGGATTGGCTAGGTGAGTGCGTAGGGGTTGGCTGGCTGACTGGCTGGCTTACCGCATCGTCGTCGTGGTTGAAGTAATCCGCAAACGGGACCATGGCGATGGCATCGTTCCAGTCCTCCGGCTCCTCTTTGCCCGGCGAGACGTAGTAGAAGCTCCGCGAGTTGATGATGAACCAGTAGTAGGCGAACGTGCTCCACTCGATTTCTGGGTATACGGTGCGCATATGTGTCCATGCGGTCTGTAGCCGATTCTCCTGCTGGGCCAGCAGGTTCTGGTATCTGGTTTCGTAGTCCACGCCTACTGGTTCCGGCTGGAAGGTATTCCAGAGTCCGGAGATTGAGGGGGGTAGAAGGCTTGGTGGTGCTGTTGACGACGATGAAGTCTCGCTGCTGCTGTCGCTTGTGGCCTTCTCGAAGGCGGAGTTGGACCGGCGGAGATGCTCTGGCCAAAGCACGGGCATGGTGTCCTCGAACTCGCGGAAGTTCGGCCATACCTTGCGCCAGGGTTCTAGCTCCTGGAGTAAAGAGGCGTCTCCATGGCTGAGAAATGCAGCGAGAATGCAATGGATGGAGGTGCGTGAGGGGAATTGCTCCACGAACGATGCGGGGATGGAGTCGATGGTCAGCATTGCTGATACGGGCACGCTGAGCATGACCTCGTTCTCCTGCGGCTGCATTAGCATATATAGCAGACAGCGGGTACGGGTCATCGACCACGGAGGTCTTTAGGGTATGGGGTATAATACATACTTCTATCGTCCGCGTCGCTTTCATGCCCAGGCGTCGGCCGGGGAATCGCGCTGGAGTGATGCCGTTGATCGTCACGCCTTGGGACTTGGCCCATTGCATGAACACAGCATGCTCCTGGCCGGGGGACTCGTCCGTTGCCATCATCAGCTGTCTTCCAGCCACTTTTTCTGCTGTGTATGTTGAATTGAACCCAAAAAAGACATGGCTTGGATGCTTGTAGTTCTTCACGGCGCGATTAGGTAAGCGGGATATCCCATCCGACCGTTCCTGCCTGAGGCCAGCGGTGCTCCGCGGACCTGCCTGTGCAGATGCAGATTCGCTATCCGCCTCAAATCCAAGGCTTCTTGCGGCGCGACCTTTTTGTCTTCTGGTCGACATTGCGAAACACCATTCTCCCCCTCCCCTTCCCACCTCCCACCCCTCCCCCTAAAAGCGAATCCAAGATGTCCGACCCCGCCACCCGCCCGGCCACCCCGCCGGACGCAAAGATCGACCACGCGGCCTCGCTCCGCTACTGGAACAGCGTGCCCGCCAACGCGAACGTGATGCTCGGCATGCTGGGCCAATACCCGTGGTACACGCGGATCGACCTGCGCGGGTCGAAGACCTTTTTGAACAAAGTCCGCCGCCTGATCCCCGACTGCCCGACGGAGGGCAAGCTGGCGCGCGGGGTCGACTGCGGCGCGGGCGTCGGCCGCGTCACCGAGGGCCTCCTCGCGCACGTCTGCACGACCGTCGACGCCGTCGAGCCCGTCGACAAGTTCATGCAGATCATCCGCGATTCAACGTTGAAGCGCGACGGCGTCGTCGGCGACATCTACACCCTCGGCCTGGAGCACTGGCTCCCCGACAAGCGGTACGACCTCATCTGGACGCAGTTCTGCGTGGGCCACCTCACGGATACGCAGCTGGCGGAGTACTTTGTCCGGTGCCGCGAGGCGCTGACGGACACGGGCGTGCTGGTCGTCAAGGAGAATCAGTCGACGGATCCCCGCGGCGAGGATATGTTCGATGAGGAGGATAGTAGCGTGACGCGCACGGATGAGAAGTTCCGGAAACTGTTCAAGGAGAGTGGGCTCGTGGTGGTGGCGTCCGAGTTGCAGTTGGGCTTTCCGAGGAACTTTCGCCTGTTGCCGGTCAGGTTCTATGCGTTGAGGCCTGTTTGAGTGGTTGTCCTAGGGGGCTTGAGAAGAGATTATGCAGGGTTGGAGGATAAGGAGAGCATTGAGATGAAATCTCGGCTTGAAGGGGAGCTCGGGTGGCTATAGCTGACTGGGTAGAGACGGCAATTGTCAACATCAACCGATTTGGTCCCAGGCATCTGCATCTGGCGGAGCGAAGATGCTATGGCCATTTGAGCCTGCCATGATGATCGTCGTGTCGACTACATCGCGCTCTAGTGGCACATGGCATCCCCGTCACGGCACCTCTCGAATATGCCACGATATATGAGACTCGATCTATGTGTGCATGTGTCTAAGGAAGGAATGACGATGGCACGAGTGCAATGAAGTCAAACCCAACCAGGACCGAGAGGATGGGTTGTTTGCTGCTGGCGGCAAAGTATACAATCTTGGTATTATGATTCCATTATCTAAAAGCAAATGCCCCAAGCCGGGAATAATAAGTCTAGGTATACGAACACAAGGTGCAACTATCAACAAGTCGCTTTGAAGCAGAAGGCCTGGGTATCTTTATGTACAGTAACATGTCGGCGCAGCCGTCGTAAATCTCATCATGAATATTTTTCGTAATCTTCGCGTTTGTTGTGCAGTTGTTGGTTTGTCGTGGGCTTCAGTAGTCCCGCGTCTTAGCTCGTCTTCATTACGCCCAGGGTTATCGAACTCGGATAGGAGAACACCATTGCAATGTGTCGAAGCAATGTTGTTATGTCCAGGTAGACCGAGAAGTATCGCAACCCTGCAAGATGGCTCAGGACTGGGTGGATGGCGCGGATGGACTAGATGGTGCAGATTGTTTTTCGCGGCCCCAGGGGAAGATATTTGGCAGTCGATCATGAACACTCTCGAGTCGCGTCCGAGCGGAGGGCGCATTCGGGTCGTCGGTATACGCAATGCCTCCTTCACCGTGGTTTGCGCCCCATGATTGTCTTTCGCGTCGAAGATCACTCTGGACCCATGGGATAGTGATCAAAGTCCAGACTCCAGCCCAGGCGAATGGAAGCGTCCAGCCCAGCTTAGAGAGGTTCATTAGTCATGATAGTCGTATTAAGGGAGAGTGGACGGACTTACAGTATAGGCAACCGGCTCCTCCACGGTGAATATGATCGCAGTGATAGCAGCAGCGCATACAATGGATCCTCCGGTCCAGAAACAGTTCATCTGAAACAGCATACGGCGGAAGTATGGGCTCGAGAGGTACCGCGTCCGAAGGGCATATCGGTAGATCTGACCGCCGCCTCCATCCACGGCAACCACATCTTCAATGAGCACATACAAGGCGGTAGGCATTGTCGAGCCTTTCGGGGTGGAGGAGATTCGGAAGGGTGCTTTCACACCACATGCGCGGAGGATGTCAAGGGTGAGGTAGACACCACCAAAGTAGAACATAACGGTTGGAAGGACCATTGCCACGAGACGCACTATTCATTCACTGATGTTAGCCAGAGTCAAAGGCACGGCGAACTAAGATCAACTTACCGTATGGCTCTTCCGGTACAGTTCCCCTGAGAAAGGTTAGCTGTATTCCAGCATCCTTGCCGACTATGACTTACACAATCAATTCAATTGCGAGGATCAACCAGACAATAGTAAAGTTGATGTGGAAGAAGTCCAGCTGCATGAGAGTCAGTATGACCCATGGCGTTGGCAAGCAGGTAACATACCCATCCTTTCGGTGCGTTCAACGGTCGAGCGCGAGAGTCTTTGCGAAAGAGGTTGTATAACCGATAGAAGTATTCAAAGACCGAGATACCTCCCAAGGACGCAGTCACAATACTGAAAACTGGACGGCAAAATAAATCAACAAAGGTCGGGAGGGTCGGGAGTGCGCAGGGAGACTGATAAACATACCGACGTTGTGAGAGAGGTCGGTGAGATACCATAGACACCAGTATAGGATGAGCGGTTGAGCCATTGTGTCGATGATGAAGAGAATCCAGAAAAACGCGATCGACTTCTTCCTTGTGCGCAAAGAGTAAGGGAGCTGCGGAGGCTCTGAGGGCGCCGTTCCGGCGGTTGCTTCTGTATCATCCATGATGGGTGGCTAGAAGCGGCACGTAGTAGTCGGGCTCGATCTGTCAATCAGTTGTTCTGTGATGTGATGGGTGGTTAGATTGATAAAGTAGCTTCCGAAACAATGCAAGGCATGGTGGGGTGGGAAAAGAGGACAAAAAGTAGCCAGTGTAGGAGAGCAGGTATCTTGCGAATCGAATGGGATGAGAGTAGAATAACTAGACTATATGGAGATTGGAAGGGAGGCAGTGTTCAAAGGCGAAAAAGAACCCGGAAACGACGGCTTTAGGAAATTGTTTTTCCCCCTGCGCTTTGAATTCGGCGAACCGAATGGCTTTTTTGGCTGGCCGCGATGCCTGACGTAACCCGGTCGCGGTGATGTCATCCGCCCGTTCCGTCACTCTTTATTTTTTTGCTTGTTCCTTCATTCCTCCACCAAACATCAACAGCATAAACAACCCAGACACTGCATATCCTTCAGCTGTAGACTTGGCTGATGTTATAAGGGCCACTGTTGTCTCACTCTATTGTGATTGTGTCTGGGAGAGTACTGGGATCCAGGTTCCATCCCAAAATGTCATCCCAGCGGTTCACCTGGTCTGACCCGCCCACCACCGCTGGAATACGAGATTTGCCTCCCACGCTTACCGCTGGATATAATCCTTTCTACTATAGCTTTTGTCAAAGGATTTCAGATAGGAGTACGGGGTAATACGTGCACAGTTCATCTCTCTCGGATTCTCCTTTGCCCCGTCCGTTCAATGCTCCGAGGTTCAAGCGACAGGATTAGGTATGTCTTTGATCATTCCATGCCAGCTCCACTTAAACCCTGGCCCGACCGGATGATCAGCGATTGATCGTCGGAATGCATGAAGTCATGCACAATTCTACCGGGCTGAGTAATTATGCACTACACAACTACTATACAAACAGTAATTGCCGCTTCCAACATTGAGATACAGGCACCGAGTAAATGTATGTAGCTATAGTGACATGAGAGCTCCAGCTGCGGGGTCCTATAGACAGCAGCATCCGATGGCGCATAAGATCTATTGCTAGGAGACTTGCTGCTAGCGTAACACGGTCAACAAACAAACACTCACTTTCTCAAGCTAAGAGGGACTACCACCACAGGAGCAGTTTACTTGACCAAGTTGCTTTCTGATCATAACACCACTTTTCTTCTCCAATTTTCCGTACAGTGTAGCATTTAAGCTATTCGATCTATTTTCTCCTTCTCCTCCTCCTCCTCCTCCTCTACCACTTCCCCCTGTTCTTTCACCTGCTTTCGAGGCCAACGATCCAAGGCCTTTCTACCTTTCTCTCAAGTGTGTATCCAGCAACTCACGAAGGCGTCAGAACGGAATCAAGAAGATCTAGAGCCAGAAGGTTAGCCTCAGACCTACAGCTTTTGTGACCCATGCGCCACTTCAAGCTCCAGCAGAAATGGGAGACACGCGCGGCTAATCTAATCAGGACCCGAGGTCATAGATATCGAAAACGCAATTATGTCTAGCTCAGGGGACGACGGATGCAACACCCCATCCCACACTACCCTGGCCTCCGATACCAAAACGTCCGTGACTTTTAGATCTCGAAAGATCATGCCTATGGCCAGGAGGCAAATACATCATCCGCAAAACACGGTCTAAACTCGCCATTGCGCTGAAAAATGGTCATTTGGGCCTGTACGTTTTGCCGACCAAAGACACCGCAAACTACGACCTGGGCTTTTACTGGAATTGTGTCGAGAATGATGGGTGGCTCGGCTTGAGAAACACTGTGTCTGGGGGTTTTATAGGACTTGAAGACCAAGATCCCCGAGATCTCGATGCGATTAGTCTGGAACGCACATCTAGACATAAACTCTGTGCTCGCCAACATCCAGATGGCAGCTACGTGCTCCTGTTCAGTCACGGTGCTTATCTTCGGCCATTGAGATCCAGTGGGGAGAGGTTGGGGGTTCATTTTAATTGGACTGAAGCAAGATGGGAGTTCATCCGAGTTGGCTCTCTCTAATTTTACTTGGACTCTACCGGGCTGATCTTCAATATGTTGAGATAAAAGAAACTTTTAACTTGCTTTGCGATATGATGAGATGGGATTGGACTTGATTTGTTTGTTCTTTTCGATATGCAGACTTTTCCAGTTTGCTTATGATCTGTTAGTATGGCTATCTATTTATTTTTTATGTACTACTGGCTAGGGTCGACAAACTCGTACTTCACCACCCAATAGAAGCCAGCGCAAAAACAGTAAATGTATCCTTTCGAAGCATATGAAATTACGCAGTGGCTGCCAGAGCGCGGAGGTTATACTCCGACCCAAACTCCGCATACGATTTCACATGAACGTGGGTATGTCCCGTCCAAGCTCCCACTCCATCATTGAATCTCTATTCTTTGACCTGCCTACTACCCATACTACGAAGGCATACATATTCACCAGCACACACGGAAGTAAGTGCAAGATCCGAGGTTAGGAAGGCAAAAGCCACAGCGAAGATCAGCCTCTGACGATTCGAGATCTTTACTACGAGTATGTTACGCGTAACGCAAGCCCCACATCGAGCTCTATAGGGATGGATTGCTCCCTACATGCTCATACAAAGCTAACTAACCGAGCTTGGCTGTAGGCGCTCGAGTACAGGATGTCTACGTCGGACGACTAAGGATGCGATACTCCAACCCATACTACTCCGCTCTCCATATATGCTGACTCAACCGGCCTTCCCTCGTTTGCAAGAATACAAACATACAAGCAGTCCACCTGCCCATGGAAAGGGGGGACATTTATCATCCACGAGCCCAAGTCCAACCTTGTCATCGCATTGAGCAACGGTGTCTTGGGCCTCTACCCGCAGAGAGAAGGCGGGAGCCGGGACACGGCTAATCACGACTTCGGGCCGTACTGGAAGTGTATGGAAAATGAGGCGAGGTGGCTCGGCTTCGAAAATACGGTGTCAGCCGCCTACATAGGACATAACAACGAAATGTCATGCTGGCGCTTCGCAGCCAAGCAGTTGTCTCACGGTGATCGGGAATCGTTTTGCGCACGGCAACATCCTGATGGCGGATATGTGCTCCTGGTCAAGTACGGGAGCGGGTTCGTACCTATGAGAGCCGGAGGAAAGGGTGGTACAGAGTTGGTGCTGGACAATGGGCAGAAGGAAGGAACGAGATGGCAGTTCATCCGAGTTGACTACCCTTGAGTTAACTCGGACAATTATGCCGATTTTATAAGGCCGAGAGAAGGTAGAGCAAAGAGGGACCTCGGAAGATACAAATAGTGAACTAGCGAGCTGAATCAAAAATGAAAATTTCCTTAATAGCATTTTTATTTTCGGTACTTTCAAGATGTCTCTTACTTCATTCAACGATGTGAATTACCTGGAGGGAATTGCCAATGAACGACTCCCTCCCAAGCGATATGCCACCACTCACGTGACAATTACACCCCTGTCACGTGGGTGGATGCCCCCAGCAATTCGGCCTCAACTTCCACCTTTTCCGCCACGACGCCGGTTCGATTCGCGCTTTGGCCTCGACCATTTTCTTTCTCGTTCAGTAAAATCTCCGTTGTCCAGGCAATGACCTGAAATGAATATCCGCTGCAGGTGATTTTTCCAAATCGAGATTGAGCTGTGCAAGGCAGTGATTATGGGGACAAAATGGCCCCAAGTCTTCGGGACCTGATTGATTTTCTGCTTGCAGAGATTGCTCTCTGCGGCGACCAAGGTTGGTTCCCTGTCAATCTCTTTGCTTCGATGAAGTGAAGGTGGTGATGATGCTCCACCACCACTTCTACTAAAACTCAACACACTTCCCCTGCATCTTGCATGCATCTCATTGGATCAAACTACTTCCTTCTGCCTGTCGTTCCTACCTACGCCTGCACTTCCATTTTTGACACTGATACCACGTACTTCCCAATGGTAAAGTCAACTAATGCCTTCTAGGTGCATCGCCATTGGATATACTAAAGTTCATCGATACATTTTATGCCAGACTTGCACAGGATGCCCCTGACCGCAGCCACACCGTGGACAGACGCTTCAAGGAGAAAGTCTGGTCCTGGCTGACCAAGAACCCCGAAATTTCGGTGGGTCAGAACAGGGAAGGAAACCATCTTCGCCTGCAAGATGTCGCCGGATTTTCTCGTGATGAGTCTTCCACCGAGGCGCACACTCCCACTTTGTCGTCGGGGCCTGTTCGCGTGTTCGTCTCAAAGGAGCGAACTTGGCTAGCAGTCACCGGCCATGAGCCGGATGAGACCAAAGTCTTGCCCACCGAGTTCGCTCTTCTCTCAATTATTGCCTCGCGTAAGCATAATGGCATCGTGCAGACAGATCTGGTCAAGGCCAGTGGTCAGGACAAGCGGTCGGTACCAAAGCGAACCGACGCTCTGCATCAAAAAGGCTACATCGAGAAACGGGCCATTCAAATCAAGGCTGCTCGGACAAGTCTTTGCACCCTTCGCCGGTTTCTGACACCCGAGCATGCACCTCAGTCCGATCAAGACTCTGAGCCGTCGGGTGTGAAGCCCAAGATGATCGACTTCAATGAGTTTAATGGGAAGCTGTTCGACATCCTGAGGGAATACAGGCTTATCTCTCGCAATGATCTCAAAGCAAAGCTCGGATTTATAGATCATTGGCACTGGCGAATCCTATCCCGGGCGCTTCGCAAGTTCGAGCGCATCGGGGTCTTGAAGCGTGTGAAAGCCTTGTCTCAGTATGCGCACACACTGAAAAAATTTCATCCATGTGTCATGCTCATCCGGGAACCTACGGAGAAAGACATGGAATTGTTCCATGAATTTAGTCGAAACATCTTGGCCAATCTAGACCAGGAAGACAACGTCGAAATAGAAGACGAAATGGACCAGGAAGATTCAACCCGAGGGTCGCAAGCCCCTCCGAATACCACTTTGGTGAAACGGGAGCAAGAGGTGGAAGACGCCGGTCGCATTCTCCCTTCTTGGAGCCCAGACCGCAACATCCATAATCTAATCTTCGAGACAATCGATAATGCGGGGACCGCGGGCCTCACCAACCAGGTAAGTCGAACCAAGGAAGCAAGGTACCTGAAAACTCACTAACACCATGAAAAGGGGATTATCAGGAACTGCTTCGGGTACTACTACCGCAGACCGCTCGAAAACGCAATCAGTCGACTTACAGATTGCTGGCAGCTGTCCCAGCCACTACACTTGCGCCATCTGGCTATAGTGCGCGACACGGCACTCGAACGAACCATTACACACTACGTTCATTACACCGCGTTAAGTTTCCAGGCCCTAGTCAACGCAGGGGATGCGCTCTGGGAGGCGGTCGAATTCCGTCCAAAGGATGCCAAGGACGATAAGATCCGACCGCCCCCTGTAAATGCCATGCCTCAGCTGGATCAATATGCATTACCCTTAGACCGTCCGGGAAAGGAGGTGCTAAAGGGCGGTGATGCTTCCCTCCTGGAATGTATCCTCGTGGCTAAGCCGCCAAACTATAATTGCTCGAGCCGTGACCCTGTGGCAGTGCGGCAACTGGATGGCAGCTATACAATCGAGCAGCGACTCAAGGGCGCTGCTGGCGTCGGGGCCAGCCCGCTACGCCCCAGGTCCACACCAGTTACCGTCAAAAAAGAATACGCCGATGTCTCTGGTGATGAGATAGTCGAGCTGAAGCCTGCTAGACCACGTCTCAAGAAGCATGATCCAGAGCGATACAAAGGCATGTCCGAGAAGGAAAGGCTGGAAGCGATGGGCTATGATGAGACATGGACAGATTACAGCGTCTTGCTCATAGAACGACCAAAGCCCGGCGTGTACGTTACTCCGCGTGGCCGACGAAGGGCGGCTGGCAATCGACAGGGACGTCCTCGTGCTAGCAGGATTGCTGTGTTCAAGTCTCCGAGACTGTCATCTTTCTCATGGTTCCGGAAGGATCCTCTTGACCTAGAAGGTGATACGGCAGTTCAGTCTGAAGTAACGCCCCAATCACCGCGTCCGGTTGAAACGCCTGCGCCCACGGTGGCTGATCCTGGCACGGCACTCGGCTCTCCAAAGCCTTCTACAGCTGATCAGGCGAGAGGAAGTAAGCGAAGCCGACAGCAGCGTGATTCGGATGCGACACCCGAATCAAGAATTGGCAGCGCACGGAAGCAAAGACGAGTCAACGTTGGAACCTCCGAAAATGGTGCATTGTCCGTCACTGCAAACAGTAGCAGTCCCTCGGTTCAAACCGAAGGAGGAAACAGTCCTGACAGTCAAATGAGCCCCGTCACAACAAATCAGCGCACGAAACGAAAGCGAGCCGTGTCTCCGAAAGATAGAGACCACGCGACGACCGGTCCTGCTGAAACCTCCAAGAGTGATCCTATCGTTGCGAGACGGCGTTCCCCGCGCAAGAATAATCCCGGGACAATTGCAAGCGAAGTTAGTCCGCTGCCAAAGAAACCCCGTGCAAATAATACCCTACGGAAATGGCTTGCAACTTCGCAAACACCAAAACGTACGACTGAGAATCACGCAGGTGCTGAGCAGGCACCAGACTCTCATACGACCTCCCAGGATACTGAGAAGACAAAGAGCGGTGAAATGGATACTTCTACCGACTCTAACACGGCAAGCACTACAAACGCGGCTGTACAGCCAACTGCCGATCAAGTCGAAGTCCCTTCACCTTCGGTATCTCAAGTTGCGCCGGAGGCAGAACAGGTGGAAACCCCAACGCAGCAAACAAAGGACAGTGACCGAAAACTCAGAGCAGGGAAAGGAGGATCCGTCGCCGTGCTTCGCCGGCAAATCGTTATGGATATCATCGACCAGGCTGGAGGAGCTTACCCAATGGGCACAGAACTTTGGTACCCATTTATGACTGCATGGCAAAGGACTCGCTACAAGGAGGTTCCCGATCTCCGTACGGTTAGAACAGTTGTGAAGGGACTGGTTGATGCTGGCAAGCTGAGCCAGTTAACGTTCAGTGGACGTGACAACAAAGGTGTCATGGTGACAAAGAACATTGTCTATAAAGTGGATATGCAGGCCGATGATCCTTTGATTGAAGATCTGCAAAAGAAGATGCTGGCGGCAGACCGGTATTACTTTCCTCCAAACGTTGATATCGATCCGGAGATCAAGAAGAACGGCAGCAAACGTAAGAAGATGGAAGGAAAGGAAGGCCGGCACACAAGTCACTTTCCCTTACTGCCTGACGAGCTTACAGTGCAACTGCATAAAAAGCCCGCGTCTGTCGTTGCGATAGAGAAAAGGCGAGATATGGCCATGCGGAGGGAACTGCTCGAACAACTGGCTATGGAGGAAGACTTCGATCCATTTAGCGGCTCAGAGATTGTTCGTCTCATGACATTCCGACGCCGGGCAGGAAAGAACGGGGCTCAGGGATTGACCTCCATCACCAGACCATATCCGCTGAGGATGACCAAGGAGGAGCGACAGCTGCACAGACGTCATGCATTAGCCGGGTTGGCTTCGATTCGCAAAATGCGGCGCCTTTGGTCGTCGCTTGCTCCGTACTCGATGCTTATGAACACCAGATCAACCTTCATACCCACTACCGGAACATTTTCGACCGAAGCCGGTATTCCGGCTCTCCAGGCCGCGAAAGACCGTGCCAGAGCAGCAGCAAGAAAGCATGTACTCATCCCTGCAACTGAGCTACCACACTCCTTGGAAGACATCCTTAAGTCTCAGAGGCACAGTTACGACTACTCTACAAGTGATGACCCGCGCGCACGCCAATTCTTTCATGAAACCAATACTATTTCTCGGTGGGAGATTGAGAATGAGGATTTACTTGCGCGCAAGAGCTCCGAAATCACATTCATCAATCAAACAGTACCGAACCTAGAAAGCTCCGGAATTGAAAGTGGTATCCGGTTTGATTTTGATGAGAGCTTCGGGGATATTATCACACCGCGACTTTCCGTGATTACTCGTCAGCGACGCCGACGATCAGAAGCTGCTTCAATGGCACCCCAGAACCGCCGAATAGCCAAGTGGGATGAGTCCATGGCCGTCGATGAAAATAAAGCGCTCATGTCAAGTCAGCAGCTCAACAACCGGAATACCATTCCGAAGAGAAACCGGGCACCATTGGCCCCCGAGATGGTTCGAAGAATCATGGTGGCATTTGCCGTTGTTCGAAGTCTGGCGGGAGGGTCGGATGCACGTCAGATTGACTGGACTCTTTTGTTCCATTGCTTTCCTGACATGGACCAGGATATTGTGGCTGAAAGAAGCCGTCTCGTTCTCAACAAATGCCGATTGCAAATCGTCAAGATGCAGAGTGACTTCCACGAGAGGTTTCTTGATGCTTATGCCAAAGATGAAGTGCCCCCCATCGACTACGATGATCTATATGGATACGACTGGGAAGGAGTAGTCGATTGGGCGATGCATCATCTAGAATTACCCAAGTCTGAGAAACTACCTGATCTACCCGCTACGAGAGAGCAGCTGGATAGCATGTTCGATGTGCGAGAAGAGCCAACCAATCCTTTGGACGAATTCTACCATGTTAGTCAGTCGATCACTGTTAGCCGCAAGCGGGCCTTAGCTGCCGCTGTTCCGTTTGCCATGCCCTTGAGCAACAAGGTGGCTCGGGCTCAGCCCCGGAAGGCCGAACTGGCCCGTTTGGATGTAGCCAAGACGTGGGTCCGAGCAAATGTCGTAACCCCCGATGAGACCTACCGTCCGGTGGAGGCACGGCAAAGCCTAGAACGATTTGGAGAGCCCTTGGTCCACCAGGCGCTGCAGTCGCTGGTTACAGAACGCGCTCTTAACATGGGCAATCGGGGTCGCATTACTCCCGGACGCAACTACGATGTCACAGAGTATTTCTTACTCGCCATCAGCAAGAAACGAGCCATTGAGAGTGTTCAACTGCGCCGCGCTCATAAATTTAAGACTGAGGTCTTGGATCCCGCTTTTCAAGACCAGGGACACGCTGAGATTGACTGGAACGCGGACGACGGCGACATACTCGTGGCTATCAACCTACTCTGGGCTGGTCGCGTGCTCCTGAAACCGCGTGACCCACCTCGCGACAAGTACGGTCTGACGGATGGTGGGTACCTGACTCGACAGATGGACAAGACGAAGCTTCGGTTTACGGTTGAGATCTGGCCGACGGATACCTATGTGTATGGGAACCCCGTGCAGGAAAAGGCCAGTACTCTAAAACCACCACGATTGCCTGAGGAGATTGATCCCGCGACGTCACTACCCGCGAAGGTTCCACTATGGTATGATATCCACGGAGACTTCGTGCGAGTTCTGTGGGATTTGGCCGTGGCATCGGTGGTGAGCTGCGTGGCGCAGAGGCCTGGAATCAGCGCTTCTAGCATTGCAGGGATGTTGAAGCCGACGATGGGAGGATGGGAGGTGCAGCTCTTATTGGAGTATATGAAGGAGATTGGGGCTATGAAGTTGGATTGGACGAGAACGGACAAAGCGCATGATGCGGAGGAGCCAGGCTGGCGGGTGGACGAATGGTGGTATATGGTGTTGGCTTAATTTAGGTGGAAGATCTAAGCTGTAACTATAGGGCGTTATCTTGGACTTGAATGAGAAAATGCTTTCTCTCGTGTGTTACCCTGCTCATAGTGTCTTGTCTTGTTCCATGTATAACTATTCCAAGCAATTTTTGTTGAAACAGCAACCAGTCTTTCACAATGACCAAATCTGGATTTTTTTTCCCAGAACTCTGGGACCTTCGTCAGAACTTCGCAACAGTAACAGCAGCATCACAACAAACAGCAGTCGGCAAACCAGCCATGCTCACCTGCTCGCTCATTCACTCAACATCAGAGAGCCACCAACAAACGCCACTACGCCTCACCTCAGAAGTGCCATGATCCCACCCTTTCTTATTGGAATTTTCACCCTCGTCATCATCCTCACCCTGTCACTTTACTATCGCCCTTTCACTTTCCCTTCCTCAACCCAGAGAACCCCATCACCACCACCTCCCCACAACTCCAACACCACCAGAAAAACCCAACAACCCGAACAACTACCACTGTCCCTGAAGAACCAGAACCAGAACCAGAACCAGAGAAAGAGCTCGAACCTCCCAAAATGACCCGCAAGAAGAAATCCAAAGCCCACAAGCTCAACCTCCAGCGCGGTTTTCCCCCCAAGAGACCAGCACCGCCGCAATCGCTCCCCCCACGACCACCAGGCCCGATCCCGTCCATCGAAACGCCCACCGGTCTGGCACTGGCTCGATCTCTGGTTCCAGCTCCAGCTCCAGCTCCCGCCACACCGGATAAGGCCCTCCCACCCCCCAAATCACGGTTCGGGTTCTCCTGGTGGCGGGACCAGAAGGGAGGCGAGATGTTGCGCGGTCAGCTTGCTCGGGGCAGTTGTGGTCAAATCCCTCCAGGAAGTAGTGATCCGATTCCTCAGGGCAGCTGTGGTCAGCGTGCTTACGGCAGGAGTGGCCAAATTCCTCAACGCAGCGATAGCTGGGTTGGAAGACCCGGGGAAGCATACCACGGCACCGGCTGCATCAAGCGCGAGGATGGGGGATATCGCGAATACGAGTACTTTACTCCCGCCTATCACACGGGGTATGCTGGTGGGTTGGGGGGTGTTCCGGACTATACCATGGGTTATAGAGGTGGCTTTGCGAATGGTATAATAGGCGATAGTGGTGGTCGTCATCATCACCATCAGCTTGGGGGGTTGGGGGTTGGTGTCAAGTCGGAGTATAACGGTGCGTCGTTTGGGGTAGATGCTGATGATGGGGGGAATTATGGCGAACCGTTTGGTGCAGACTATGCGGACGAGTATGGCACGGCATATGATACCTACCCCATGGCCGGGTACAGCGCAGAAGCAGGCTACCACCCAGCGTCCGCGACGTCTTACATCTCAGGGCATGGACCTGTCTCCTCCTCCACCCGTGACGCGATGTATCCTGGAATCATGAGCAGAGACGGCGGCGGTCCCGATTGCGGCGACAACGACCTCCAACCCATGAACCCTCGCCACCTGGACGAGACCAACAGCGTCAAGAGCACCACCCCCGACCTAGGTCGCGATTGTGTCTTCTGCGGCAGGAACGGGCATTCGACGGTGGCGTGTCCGGAACGGTGGGGGAATACTGATAACGGTCATACTGACTCGAAAACGGTGAGTTTTACCTTCTCCGCGTCTGCAACTAATCTACAACACGTCGAAAACATACTGATCCGATTGGTAGCAGACCCGCCAACCAGGTCATGAGAAGACAAGGACCAAGAGGAACAGGATGCGAACTATGCAGCGGAAACTCCGGCAGCACTCGGGGCGGGAGACCCAGAAGGAGGTGGAGGAGGAGCGGGAGAGGCTGGATGCTCTCCTTCGCGAGGCGCAGGAACTGGAGGAACGTGCTTCGCAGCTGCTGACTCGGGAAGAGCCGCCGGTGGATTTGGATGATATTCTACGCCGGATTATTGAGGATATGCGCTGATAGCTGATTGATTTTGTGCCCAAGAATCGAATGGTCAAAGATCGATTGTGATGTTCCATCTGATATGGTCTGTGTCTACTGGTGATATCAAATTGTAAGTAGTCGACATCCGAGTTTCGGGCAGGGAAGATACAAGTACAATACAAATCAACGCCCGAGTTTGAGTATTTTCCATAAACGCCGAAATATCCATCCGTGCTTTGTTTGAGAGAGGTTACTCGTCTCTGGCGAGGCGCCGGAGGATCATGACCACCAGGGCGACGATCACGCCGACGATGGCCCGGTCGAGCCAGGGGGTATCGGGGGATATTTGCTGTTGCTGTTGATGAGTTTGAGGTTGAGGTTGGAGCAGCATCTGGCGCTGCTGCGGCGTATGGTCAGGTTGCTGTTGCACAGCTGTTGGCTGTGTTGTCGTTGTTGATGGTGTCGATGCAGCAGCAGTTGTCCAGGTAGTAGTATGGATCTGTGCATCCCCTCTCCCAGACACCGCCGTATCAGACTTCAAAGACCCTATTGTCGAAGGTTCCTGATCTCCCTTCCTCTCCCCCTGCTCCTCCTCCTTCCCCAAATCTGCATTGTCGCCTTCACCCTCCGCACGTAAGTCTCCCCCCTCCTGCCTCTCCTCCCCGTCCCCCTCACCCTTCTTGTCCTCCTCATCCCCAAACTCAGAAACACTCACCCCCCTCTCCCGACAAAACTCCCACCACCCCTCCAGCACCTCCGCATTCGTCCTCCCCTCAACCCCCTCCACCCCCCCCTCCTCCCCTTCTTCCTCCCCAAATAATCTCCCCATACACCCCTCACACCTCCACCCCCTCGACGCAGCCGCATACCGCCTCCTTACCTCCTCCCCGACATCCAACCCGCCCACCTGCCCCCGCGCATCCCCATCCATAAAGCTCCGGAGGGCGATCAACGCCGTCCGGATGCCCCACGCCGGCTGCCACGTCTCCTCATGGTGCCCCGAGATGCTGAGGCAGATCTCGCGGTTGACCTCGAAGCGGCCGGAGGGGGTCAGGAACCGGAAGGAGGGCGGGCGCAGCGGGTACGTCGGCGGGAGCACGATCCGGCCATGGTAGATCCCGTCGCTGTAGGGGGACGGGGCCGGGGGGCCTTGCAGCGTGAAGTGCCAGTCGTACAGGTTGGAGGCGCTGATGGGCGCCGCGTGGAAGGTGGGGTCTGGGTTTTTGAGGAGGTCGGCTTGTTCGCGGGTTAGGCGGCGGAGGGAGGGGGTCATCTTTTTTTTGTGGATCTTGTGGGTGCGTGGGTGGGTTGGAGTGTGGTTCGGGGGTGTGGTTTGGAGGGATTGGTGGTGCGGGGGATGTTGGGGTGTGGTTCGGTGGTGGGTTTTTGGATGCGGTGGTGGTCGTGGTTGTAGTCGTGGCTGTGGTTGGTCAACAGTAGTTATATATAGTCAAGAGCTGAGTGTTGTATTCTTGCTTCGTGCTTGGTGGTTTCAGGGCAGAGACGTGGGTTGAGTTGCTGGGCGCATTGGATGATATGTACAGTGCTGTACTAGGTTCTGTGACAAGGCCGGCTTGAGTGACGTGTTTCCTTTGACGTCTGTTCGTCTTCGCCGATTGCAGTCCCCAGTAAAGCTGGGGGATGAAGGAATGAATTCGAGTCGAGTGGAAGTAGGGTTGTCGAGAAAGTGGCAGAAGAGTAGTATGTTGTAAGTCAGAGTCGTAGTCGTAGTGGTAATGAGGGGAATGAGGAGAGGCCAACTGGCCTGAGGTGTCAGTCTGGAATGTGGGCCAGGAACCATTGCGTAATCACAATGCATTCCTCACCACATAAAAATAGGAGTTCACAGACTTCACACCAGCCTCTACAAATACAACATCCTAATCGTGAGCCTGTCATATCTCATACTTATATATAGTTTTCCTAAGTGTACTGTACACCCCGTATATCAATCCCAGTTCCTCCATTCATCCTCTCCATGCAGTGCCGCCTCCTCATCACTATCCTCCCCGTGTCGCAGACGCGGTGACACCGGCCGCAACGTCTTCATCGACACACCGGTACTGGGTCTCTCAGGATCTCGAACTACATCCAACGGCTGCTGCGGCGTCCAGGTGACAGCCGGATTGGCAGCAGAAGTCGCGGCGTCCGGCCCCATCCAGCTCTGACTGTTGTTCATATTCCGTGTGTACAGATCCCGGTAATACTGCTGCTGGTCGGCCGCCTCCTGTTCCCGTCGCACCCGCACACCGTCGCGCGCCTCGAGGAACTTGGCGCTGGGCTCCCAGTGCCAACCGTCGCCGGTGGTGGTACACACGGGGACTGGCCACAGCAGCGGGCGGCTTCCGAACAGGTGCAACAGATTGCGCTTCCAGCCCAGATCGAACGCATGGGGCATCTTCTCGCTGTCCTGCTCTTCCAGATAACTCTGGTACCGATCATGCTCGCGCTGTCGTTCCATATCCGCATACGATCGCGTCAACGCCTGCTGCGCGGGGGACAGATCCTCCCTCCCCGAGGAGTGCTGCGTGGCGCCCGGCTGCGGAGGCCTGATCTCATCCTCCCCTTCCTCCGCCCTGGTCACCCCCGGGATCGCGTTGGCATGCGCATCCAGGATCTGTCCGCCATACTCCTGCAACCGGTGACCCAGACCCGCGACCCCCCCTTCCCCTCCAGCTCTATCCGGATCATGGCCTGCAAGCCCCTCGTAGCGATGGCGATCCAGCGCCTTCCGCAACGGCGAGACGTACCTCGTCTTCTCCAGACACTCAATCGTGGTGACCCCCCGGACCGCCAGACTGATATGCCACGCCGTGAAGCCCGACAACACCAACCCGATGATCCCGCCCAGCACGGCCAACAACACCACATTGATGGGCAGCATCTTGTCAAAGTCCATATACTTGCTGTCGTCCAGCATCTCGTTCCAGATCCACGTCGACGCAACCAGAAAGTCGACCCAGCAGAACACCGACGTGTATATCAGAAACAATAGGAACGCCTTGTAGTTGTAGAGCCCCACGCATGTCGCCAGCCAGGGACAGTGGTGGTCCATCTTCAGCACGCACCGCTTGCAGGTCGAGCAGTGGTGCGCCCGGTCGGGCTTGGGGCATTGGCACTTCTTGCAGAAGCGGGAGCCGCCTGTTGAGTTGACCGTGTAGGCCGTGTACTGCGGGAGTTCGGTGACGGGGAGGGCGCTGTATTCGTGCTGGCTGCGGCTGTTCGAAGGCTTGAGGGGGGTGCCGGGGTCAGTGAAGACGGCGACCGTGTAGCAGGTATTGAGGCAGATGTAGAGGAAGATTCCAAGGAAGGAGCTGGGAAGGCCTGGTCATGTAAGGAAGAGTCATTAGAGATGTACGGTAGCATTCCGGTAGGAGAAAGAGCCTCACCAATCCAGCTGCTCTGCACCGACTTGAAGCCGACACTGGCCTCCACCCAGACGGCCCACGTCGTCAGTCCATAAACAAAAGCGAGAGGGAAGAACGACGCCGCGGTGCAGCAGTAGCGTTCAATGCGCAGCGCCCAGGCCCGCGGCCGTCGCTTCGGCCACGACGGCGATAACGGCGGTGATGCTGCTAAGGTTGCCATGGTTCACAAAGTGGCCGGGGTCGAGCTGCCGATCGGTTCGTTCAGGGCGATCAAATCATGGCAGCCAGTCCCGGATAGAAGAAAAGAAGTACTCGAGTACGAGACAAGGAAGTTGAAACGCTGAGCGAAGCCAAGTAAGTGTGTATATATCTCAGCAGACAAGGCATCGAACGAGAAGTGAGACAGGGAAGATGTAGAGGAGGCCGTCGGCTGACGGATCATCGGCGGTGATTACGACGCTGCGGATGGTTACGGTACCGTACCGAGCGAGTCCCGATCTGTCACCGCCACATCCGGCAGATCACATGCCCACTATTAACATTACTACAGTAGATTGCTAGATTGTCAGATCGTGGCGCAGTCGCTCATAAGCCTTGTTGGCGTCCCATATAATAAATATAGGTCAATTATGTTCGTAATGCATTCGCTAGTCTACCAGAGATACTATATGAACATGATTCACTGCGGCACTGACATACAAAGCCAGGCCTGCGTCTTCTCCACTAACGCCGTTGAATAATGTACTGGAATGGGAAAATGTCAACCAAATCGCATAGAGGGATATTTAGATGTAAAACTCGTATGCCCAAAGATCCAAAATGCTGTATATCGAACACGCTTAAGAAGAATTCTCGTCGGTCGTGATGTTACCTTGCTCACACCAGTCCTTGATCGGCTAGAGGGTTATTAGTATGAAATGCACAAGACACATCTTGGAGAAAAGACTCACCAGACAACTGAGTCGGTAGCACCAGGAGCAGTTTGATTTCGGGTATTTGTAGAAATCGATGATGAGCAGGATGAACCCGATCAGCACGGCAACCAGGGCCCCCACACGCACCAACCACCATGCCCACCACAGAGGCTTTCGGCCGCGGAAAAAGTTCATGGGGTTCGATTTGCCCTCGGATGATTTCAGGCTGCGCTTGCCCTTGAGGAAGTCGACGATGCTGGGGGCAGGAACCACCTTCTGGCCTTCCTCTGGAGTGGCCGTGCCCACGCCACCGCTCATGGCCACATACGGGTTCCGTGCAAGTCCGATACGTTCTCGCAACGCGTTCGGCGATCTCAAGAGACACAGTCCCAGTGCCAGACCCATGGTGAAGCCGCCAATGTGTGAGAAGTTGTCCAGTCCTGGCAGCAGTCCCAGAACAAAAGACACGCCGATTCCTAGAACCATAATGATCAACTCGACCCACGGCGACTGGCGATCTTGCCAGCTGTATAATAGATCCAGTAGATCGAGTGCGAGAATGCCGAAAAGTGCTCCGGAGCAGCCGCATGATGCCTGACCCTGAGCGGCATAGTTGCCTCCGAGCACGAACCCCCAGATTCCACTCGCCAGATACACCAGAGCATACCGCCACCACCCAATCATTTTCTCCATGGCCACACCGATGGTCATCTGCGCAAGCAGATTGAAGCCGATGTGAATAAACCCGCTGTGAATGAACATTGGAATGATGAATCGGAACCATTGGTTTGGCTCAGGCTGGTCATCCAGCGATCCATTGGGCGTCGGGTTTGGCACACCGTTGAAACCACACAGTTCAGACAAGGTGCAGTGAGACTCGGTTGTCGTCGCGTTGGGACAGGGAAAGAGAATCGTTTCATTGGCATTCTGAATGCCCGGTGTATTCTTCATACAAGGAGTGTATCGAGATCCCATATAGATCTGAAGGTAGGGAGAAGGACCGATCATGACATTGAACGACGGTTTGGTTTCGATCGGGCTTCCCGTAAATTGAGCTGAGCCGGTCAGCATAATTCCTTTGGATCCTGATCCTATGAACCTACCGTTCTTGACCAACTCCACGATGAAGACAATGATCTGGATCAGAGTGAGAGTATAAGTGACCCAAGCGATCTTCCTTCCAAAGAAACCCTTCTTCTGTGTTCGTCGGGCGCCAGGGCGCATGGCAGGCTCGATCTCGTCCGGCGACGGCGGATAATGCGTTTGTTGTTGCATCCAATTCGCGGGCGGCGGAGGGCCATTTGGATACTGGTTGTTGGCCTTCAAGGGAATATTCTCGGCATACTGTTCGCCTTCGTTCACTCTGGCGCCGGCTGCATAGGCTCCCTGGTCGGAACCCAGTGATTGTTGACTGTAGTGAAGCTGAGGATCGGAAGTGGTGGGCTGATAAGGATGTGTATCGAAACCCGGATGGCCAGTTGCCGGATATTGAGGTAGGTTTGGATTGACCTGTTCGTAGGTTGGCGGATTGCTGCTGTAGCCACTCTGGTAGTAGCTGTTGGCCGCCATGTCGAATGGACAGCCGGACTGGCAACGGGCGCAAGGGGCGGGGGGTCAAGTGGTTGGCGGTTATTTGACTATTGCGACCGGAGGGCTGAGTTTCGGGGGAATAATATCGGTTGTTGCACCTTAAAACAAATTCGATCTGCAAGAGATGACGGTCGTTTGAGTCGATGCAGGATATTGACTGGGGTAAAGGAAGGCAAAACAATCAGCAGCAGGCAGGCAGGCAGGCAGGCAGGCAGGTGGGCAGGAATCACGGGCACGTTTGGCTATTAAACAAATGGACAGGGCTGAAACACTGATCAACAATGAGTTGTAACTTACTGCGTAAGTTTGGTTGGTTGTGACTTAAAGAGAAAAGGCAGGTCCAGGTTCTTTCCACTCCCCCCCTGAGCCGTCAATGAAAGCCGGCGGGAAAATCAGAAACAGTGACGGATCGCCCCCAACAGGCGCACTTGGTTTGCTATCCTGTCAACAATCCTTCCAAGGTTCTCGGACGGATGTGAAGAAATTGGGTCGACAAACCATCCAAATGACAAATGACAGGAGAGAAAATGAGAACGAAGGAGCAAAGACAACTTTGCAAGGGACAGGAAAGAAACAGTAATTTAGGCAGGCGTCATTTGGAGTGACTGTGAAAGTTCCTTTCCGATGGGCGCGCGCACCGCCGCCTATTTTTGGGCGGCGATCACCAAAAACCCATTGGAACTCATCATCGTCGTCAGCCAGAAGTGGTACGAGTACTCCGTATGCAGGCCAGATTCATTCATTACACACACGCAAGTCATCGCTGACTGCGGGCCACGCACACTGCTGGGGCCGGGCCAGTTAGGTGCTGGCCAGGCACGCTGTGGCGGAGTCTTCTTGGTTTTCCTCTACGATTCCCATTCGTCTACTCGTGCTATAGAACAGTGGCACGGCCGGTAAACCGTCGCGTCGTCGGCTTGGCACCTACAATACTCCGTACATATCTGGTGGCTGGTGTCCGCTCGAGCTTGACACTGCAAGCAGCCAAGAGGCTCGTGCGTAATTGGATTCTGTTCTGCGCGCAGCGCGCATACAACCAGTGCATCCCACAGGTTATATATGGGTTTGTTCATATTTCACATTAAGCATTATTTCACATCTAACAATACCCATTCGGTCCAATCCCACATGGTGGTCGCCTATACATCAATGTACGGTAGGGTTGAAGCTCATGTGCATGAGATCTCTTTTCCCTCGACCTTGGACCCAAAAAACCAAACAAAACCAGAAGATTGTACTCCCAGTGGACGGTCGACACGTACCAAGAAGTGTCAAGGTTGAGGGCCAAATCTCTCCATCATGTTCCGCCTGGGTTATCATCCTGCACGCTCGACACACGTGCTCACATTATTTAATCCGATGTCTTCCGTTCAATTCATTATGTTCGGACGGTGCACCCGCCGCTACCGATTGTATATCATATAATTCCCAAAACGCCGGTTTGAACTCCCAAATATGAAGCGAAGTTGGCACTCGGGGATCTGTCAGGGCTGTCAGCTTCGAACGCGGAATCGCGCAACTGCAGGTTTCGATCCTTCTCTTACCTTCCTTGTCGATCCCTGGTATCCTTATACCAAAATAGAGGTGCAGAAGCAAATCACACAAAGCAAGAGGGAAAGCGGAGGATCATAGCCATGACCCTCTGTATAACTTGATCGCGAATGAGGCGATTTCAGCTCGAAGGCATAGACATGGAGTTGACGTGAGAATCGATGATCCCCAAAGCAGCTCCCATTTCCTCTCCATTCTCACCAGTCAACAGCCAGATAAGACGGCTAGCCTTCTGGTATAGCAGCGCAGGGAAATAAACCAGCAGGGCCCAGAATAGAAGGGACAACACGACGATCACAAAGGTGTTAGCCACCAGCTTCTCTCCCGGCGTCATGACATACAGCCCGAATGTGACCTCATAGCGATAATATTCTAGCCGAATGCGATCGGTAATCCGCTGCAGGACGTTTCGGTGAGCTTTCTTCATGGACAGGTGGCTGACGGCGGAGGTTGAGGTCGACATTGTAGAGGAGTATTTGTTGATTAGCTCATCCACGGCCGCCGGCGCATGGGACGAGATGTGGGTGGAGGTGGAAGGGGTATAGAACGACTGCATTTCGGTTGCCATCGCTGCGCAGTTGCTGATATATACGTCGGAATGCCAAACTCAGGGGGATCGAGGTTTCCTTAAGAGGAGGTTCCGTTCCTTGCAATTCCTGGTCCGTAGCCTTGCCGATTGCACTCCCTTCCGTGACCAGCCGAGCAGGCGGGTAAACGGTCGTCAGAGATTTGGCGGTGCTGGTATATGATCTACGTTCGAGCTCGCGTTGCGCCGTTGACTTTACACCGTGGACAATCAGACACTCCTCCGAGCGCTACCGAGCACAGTTGACAGAGGAGCTCTGAGGTAGGAGCGTTGTTGAGCAGAGTTGGGTTGTGAGATCGACACCCGATCGCGAAAGTGCACAGATGCAGATCAGTTGAAGCTCCCCCAACAATGAAGTACAGGAATGAGATGGTGGTAACGGCAACGGAAACTAGAAAGAGCACCCAAGGAGGCAAGCCTGGAGAAGAAGACTATGAATACGAAGAGCTTGAGAGAGAAAGGGAGGAGGACAAATTAAGTAGAGAGAAGCGCAAGGTGTAAAGAGAGAAAGAGAGAAAGAAAGACTGAGCGAGCAATTGAAGGATCCGGGTTCGGTAGAGCGCGGATCAAGAAAAGCGGCCCGGACTTAATGATTGGAAGGACGAACGATTTCTCAGGCAATAGTCAGAGTTTCTAAACTTCTTAGACTGACTGTTGTTAGTCTAGTTCTTTCCGGGAGGAAGATGCTGGCTGATGCTAAGATAGCCAAGAGTCAATTAATCGTTAATCAAACCAGTCTCAGTGTCGTGGGGGGGCGCCTTTTTCAAGGAACGATACTCAGATCAGTAGTTGCTGAGAAATTAAACCTGCAGCGGGCGCCGCGAAGTGCCTGAGGCTTCGTGATGATTGGCCGCAAACGGCCTTCCAGCGTCATCGTCGGTCTCAAGTGGGCATTGTAAGGGAATTCCCGCCCGGGCTTTTCCCGCCCGGTCTTTGGTTCTTTGGATCTTTGGGTCTTTAGGTCTTTTGGGTCGTGACTCGTTTGGGTCTGCTAAGTTTTTTTCCTGGTTCAGTCCCAGAATTTACCTGAACTGGTTCAGAGTCAGTCAGTTAGTAGTCGTGAGAATTGAACACTTTTTTTTTTGGTTTTAAAAAAGTAAAGAAGTAGTGCCACTGTGAGTATGTTAGTCCAGGTCCGCGACTGACCCTTCGTCCAGTACGGTATTTGTAGTCCACCATGGGGGTAAAATCTGGAGGAGGAAGGGAGTCAATGTCAATCCATGCCATACCTTGCATGAATCAAGCCTAGCTACGTAGTAGTTGCTCATTACTCACAAATGATCGCTTACCAAGTAGTTATTTACCGTGACGACTTCCGGCAGCGTGCCTCTCTCCTCTCTCGGGAAACCGGCAAGCGGATGTGATATCCGACTGCTCGACCACTTTAGGTATTATTCCTCGCAGCCCTGAGCAAAGAATCATGAGATTGGAGTGGGACAGACTCCGCTTTTGTCGAGGCCTTGATGAATCACAATGAATGGAAGCGTCAAAGCCTGTTGATTGATGTATTCATCATATTCTGGATGAGTCGGTCACAAACGAGTCAAGGCGTCGCGACGCTCTGCTTCTAGCCTTGATTCTGAATCTACGAAGTATGCAGAATTTGTTATTGTTAGGCACATGACGAAAAGGAACGGGAGATCATCATGGGGACTTAGCGGAATGAATTGTCACTGTCTCTTTTGTGAAGGTGGCCTGGAGGACCCCTCGTTCCGTTTCACCGGGCAACAATGGGCGCCGGCAACTCAATTCCCCAACTTGAACCAGGCTGGGTAAGTAGTTATTGTTGGCATTGACAACTACAAGTCGATTGGCCGACTGGTGACAGTGATGAAGAGCTTGCACCTCATCTAGCACTCGGCTCTGACCTGGCTGTTCGAATTCATTGTCAGCTCGTGTCACCTCATCCATCATCCCTTCATCTGCAGTACCTTTGTGTACTGTACGTACTGCACACACGCCCATCGATGGGCTAACTAGCCCGGGTGATGTCATCCCCACCTATCGTTTCAACCGTCCCGCTTCGACTCCGTCGACAAACGTCCTTCCCCTCCTTTGCTGCATCGCATCTCACTCGAAGATCTCGCATAATCCATCACCGTTCCTTTCCCGCAAACCCTGTTTATCGCCATGGCTGAGGCAGACGATCCTCTCGTTCAAGCGTTGCCTCCTGCGACCGATTATCTGACCTACTTGACGTTGCTCGAATACCAATTGACCCCCGCCCGTCTGCCTACCCTGCATAAACTCCTCCAGGATGAGGTGCTGACGACCAATATCGGCTGGGACCTGGTCCAGCTGCTCATACCTATGCTACCTCAGTCTTTGGACTGTCTGCATGATATCGCTCGCCTGGGAAATCCTAGAGAGGTGATTCTACGGGTTTCGGATGCCTTGATGAAATTGCAACCCGCCGAGGATGAGAACGACGAGGTCGAACGAACAAATGCGGACTCAGAATCATCTCACCAGCACGGGGAGTCATCGCAAGATGTGATCAGCGAATCGGAGCCCAAATCGGACGACGAAGCGAAGCCCCTGCCTCGCCATATCCTACAATTCAACGCGCTCGTTTCCATGTTGTCGGTGTTGCACTCTCGCATTCAGACCAAGTCACCCAGTCGATTCCTGGCCACATCTCTGCAAGCCTTGCTCGAAGCATATACACTGATGCCCACGAGTGAAACTACAATTGCTTTGTTGGAATTCTTTCGGGATGTGTCGCCTTCGAAACGGCCGGCCCCGCCACCCCGGGCAGCCAGTGAATCCAGCGTGGTCCGCCTGTCTGAAGCTTCTGCGCCGGACCCGGAAGCTGAAGTTCAATCGCCGTCTCCGGCTACTGACAACGAGGCGGTCTTGGTCCAGAGGTTCCTACAGTTCGGTCTGCTTGAAGTTCTAAAATCGTACCTGCTCAGCTTTGCGGGCCCGCTTGACCCCGGAATGTCATGGACAATCCGGTTGCAAGAGAAACTTCATCCCGGATTGCGAATGGCCAGCCAACAGACGCAGACAGACATCTTTGCCCAAAGCAAACGACTGAAGGAGCGAGACTTAATCGTTGCCAAGATCACGGTACGGCCCGAGATCGAATCCTGGGGATCGTTGGTTGCTAACATTCATAGGCACTATCTCGCGACTTCGGTATTAGTGACAAGCAGCTGCTAGAAATCGCCTTGAAATCATCCGACGACCAGCCCCCGCCACTGGATTTCGATGAGCCGCCTCGCAAAGCGGACGAGATCCCTTTGGAAAGACATGGTTCCCTATTGCTCCTCGCAGCACGGGCAGCCTCGGCGGAATTGTTCTCCTCCGGCCGAGTCACCCCGACTGCTGTCTTCCCGGACCTGGCGCGCATTTTCCGCAACTTTGTTGGAGGATACAACTCGCCTGACGAGGTGGCCTTTGGGCAACCACAAGTGCTACTCGACTCACTACTTGCTTTGACTGTCTTCTCCATGCAGCAACCAATCCAGCCACCAGCCGCAGAAAAAGAGTTCATCGATTTCGTGCTATCCCTGACGGCATGTACTGCCCGGCAAAACTACAGTTCGGTTCGACGAATCCCGGGCACAGTTGTTCAGAGCAATCCCTCGCAGATCGCCCGCTTCAAACTAATCCGAACAGTTCTAGAGGATGATCGATTCCAGACTGTCAAAGACAGCGCCATTGCCTGGCTGAAAGACGGAATTTTGGAAGCATCCAAAGCTTCAGAGACCGATGTTCCGACTGAGTCAAGCATATTTCTTAACCCGCATTATTTCTCTGTGTTATTTCCCTCACTTTTCAACTCATCCGCCTTGCTTATGAATGTGTCATCGGACCTTGTGGCATCGTGGATCAAGTTCTCGCAAACCTTGACACCATCAATCCATGCGGCGCTCAGTTTGTACTACCTTGTCGTCTCGTCACCAAACCTACGCCGTCAATTGCAGCTGGAAAAGACCTACATATACTTCCGCAACCGCTTTTTGGAGCCGCTCAAATCCCTGTGCCATGCATTTGAGGCGGACCTCAAGGTCAACGGGGGTGAGGGCAAAATCGAAGCTGCGGTGGGTGAGGACCTGATGCAAATCGGAATGGCACGGTCGGTGGGCTTGGTTTCCCATGCATTGGAGCAGGTGGAAGAGGCGGTTGGGGAGGCGTTTGTGCTGAACAACTCGGAACTCCCTGAGCCCAGCGCTGATGATATAGCTCGGGTGGATATGATCCGAAAGGAAACCTCCCCTTAGGTCATCAGTAGTGTACATACTCACAGTATCGGATACGGCCGGAATATACGCCTCCGTATGTCTATAATCGGATCTTTGCTTGGTGATTTCTGCTCGACGCTCCCGGGCGAGGAGAATAGTGTATAGATGGATTCCATTATTCGCATGGGAGGTATTCCGTAGGAAGAAATGGACAAGGAGAAAGGTATAGGAGTAACGACGTAGAGGTCGATGCCATCTCGCTACTTTGGTGCGTTACCAGCCAGCCACGACGTGGCTTTGTGTGATGAGAGTAGTCGTCGCCCTTATCCAAGAGGTATTGGAATTATTGCAAGTCCATTCTTGCCCGAGCATTGGTGGACGGGGTTTGCTCAGTCCCTGCAGTGGGCTTCAGCTGGGCCGCATTGCACCACAAGTTGTCAGACCATCTTGGCTCATCACTCTAGTTAAGTTCTCCGGTGGGATTCCGTGCTTAGCTTCTTGTAGTCGACACGGTAGCGACCCGTAGACCTGCAGCGTATTCTTGGCCCGTGGTTTAGTGCAAGTTTCGGTAGTTCTGTTCTCGATCACCCAATCGTCTATAGTAGTGCCTTCGTTGAGTCCTTGTGAATTCCGACGCAGCGCTGGCTAGATAGCCCAAGGGGTGCAGAATGTCGAGACTGGTTGGAGGGGGAAATGAAGACAAGCAGCGGAGGAAAGGTGGTCGATCATCTCCATTGGTCGACGGCAGCCATCTTGATTAATACCTCATTTCCGGCCCAGGCAGGTCTTCCTCTTTTCCCTTCGTTCTTTCGCTGCGTCTCCCCACCAGCGAGGTAAGCGATTGCCCTTTTGACTCTTCCCCACCTCCTTCACAATATTCAGCAGCATCATCAAGGAATCCAGACTGACGGACTTGTGTCTAGCGTGCCACTAGTGGACCTCACTAACGCGGTTGCCGTGATGAATCGTCCACTTTGACTCCTTGACGGCCTGACCCCCCCGAGAAGAAAAGCCGTAACCGAGCCAGGGGCGGCGATTCTGCGGGGAAATCCAAGCCATCTCGTTGGAGGAAACGGACTTGGCTCCCCGGATTTGACCTCATCGGAGAAGCTGGTCTGCTGGTCACAGTGTGCAGAACGCCCGCGCAGGGGCTTATGCAGGTCACACCTCGTCCAACAAGGTACAAGCCAGCTGCCGACAAAGCGATTGGATGCCTGTGGCCAATGCATGTTCATATCCGCTTCACATGCAGTCGAGTCGAACTTCCCCCCCTCACCCGGTGCTGGACTGCTGCCTCATGCGGTCTATAAAAGGCAGTGACTTTCCCACTGTCTAGGGATTCTTTTTTGTCACTCCAGTCTCATCCTCTGTTCTACTCATAATCCCCGTGTTTCCCTTGCTTCGCCATGATCCGGCGCGTCTCCTATGCGCTTTGCGCGCTGGCTCTTAGCTCCTGGGCTGCTGCGGCCCCGCAGCTGAATGCTCGCGCTACAGGCAGTGTCGACTCCTGGTTCGCATCTGAGACCACGGTCGCCCTCGATGGCATTCTTGCCAACATCGGCGCGGACGGAGAGTTCTCCAAAAGTGCTAAGTCTGGCATCGTTATTGCTAGTCCAAGCACTGACAACCCGGACTGTGAGCAACTACTTTCTTCCTAGTTGTATGGCTGTCCGCTAACAAGGGGTGCGCAGACTACTACACCTGGACCCGTGACTCGGCTTTGACCATGAAGATCCTCGTTGATCTCTTCGTCAACGGTGAATCGAGTCTCCAGACGGTCATCGAGGAGTATATCAGTTCCCAGGCTTACCTGCAGACGGTTTCCAACCCGTCTGGTTCTCTCTCAGGTGGAGCAGGTCTTGGAGAACCGAAATTCAACGTTGACGAGACGGCGTACACTGGCAGCTGGGGCCGTCCCCAGCGGGATGGCCCTGCGTTGCGAGCGACCGCTCTGATTGGCTTTGGTAACTGGCTGATTGTAAGTTCTGTCGCCTAGTTTCTAATGACTTGACTGACTGACATACTCAGAACAATGGCTACTCCACCTACGCGACGAACATCATTTGGCCCATTGTTCGCAATGATCTGTCCTATGTTGCTCAGTACTGGAACCAGACTGGTTACGGTCAGTCATCACAAACCCTCCTTGCCTGACGATGACCGCTAACTTTAAAGTATACAGATCTGTGGGAGGAAGTTAATGGGTCTTCGTTCTTCACTGTTGCGGTCCAACATCGGGCACTTGTGGAAGGCAGCACTTTTGCTAAGAGTGTTGGCTCGTCTTGCAGTTGGTGCGATTCTCAGGCTCCGCAAATTTTGTGCTTCATGCAGAGCTTCTGGACTGGCTCCTACATGCTTGCCAACACCAACAGCGGCCGCAGTGGCAAGGACGCGAACACCGTGCTCGCCAGTATTCACACTTTTGACCCCGCCGCAGGCTGCGATGACACGACCTTCCAACCTTGCTCACCGCGTGCGCTGGCCAACCACAAGGTCTATACTGACTCTTTCCGCTCAGTCTACTCGCTCAATTCTGGCATTGCTGAGGGTACTGCGGTTGCAGTCGGCCGCTACCCCGAGGACTCGTACTACAACGGCAACCCTTGGTTTTTGACCACCCTTGCAGCTGCCGAGCAGTTGTACGATGCTATCTATCAGTGGAACCGTATTGGATCCATCACCATCACCAGCACGTCACTGGCCTTTTTCCAAGACCTGTACAGCTCCGCGGCGGTTGGAACCTACTCCTCTTCCAGCTCCGCATTTACCTCCATCATCAGCGCTGCCAAGACCTATGCTGATGGATACGTGAGCGTAGCTGTACGTCCTTCTTCCCTAAGTTTCAAAGTGCCTTACTGATGATATCTTGCAGGAGTCTCACGCTATGACCAATGGCTCCCTTTCCGAGCAGTACGATAAGACGTACGGTACCCAGCTCTCTGCCCGAGACCTGACCTGGTCCTATGCTGCGGTCCTGACGGCCAACTTGCGCCGCAACTCGGTTGTGCCTCCTTCCTGGGGAGAGACTAGCGCGAGTAGTGTCCCATCCGTGTGCTCTGCAACCTCTGCAACTGGTACCTACAGCACCGCTACCAACACTGCTTGGCCAAGCACCTTGACCAGCGGTAGCGCTGGCACTGGAACCACCACTACCACCACTAAGGCTGGCAGCGGTAGCACTACCACCACCACTACCACAAGCAAGACTTCAACAACAACCTCAGCCTGCTCCACTCCTACAAGTGTTGCAGTGACGTTTGATGTGATTGCTACCACCACCTACGGAGAGAACGTGTATATTTCCGGCTCCATCTCTCAGTTGGGCAGCTGGGACACCAGCAGTGCAATCGCACTGAGCGCCAGTCAGTACACCTCGAGCAACAATCTGTGGTATGCCACTATCAGCCTGCCCGCGGGTACTACCTTCCAGTACAAGTACATTCGCAAGGAGACAGATGGATCCATTACCTGGGAGAGCGACCCCAACCGGTCTTATACCGTTCCCTCGAGCTGTGGAGTGAGCAGTGCCACGGAGAGTGATACTTGGCGTTAGTCGAGCTTGAAGGAATCTTCGATTGTAGGGACCAACAAGCTTGTTCTCTATATATATAGCTTCAACAACGGCGGCCCGATGATTTCATCAGGGACTTAGTGTTAATCCTTTGTCAAATGCAATGTTCTAATCCTTGGACTTTGATCATGATTGAACTTCTCAACTGTTCTGACACCTTTCACTAGAAGGCGAAGTAATGCCAGCCTTTCTCTCGATTACTTTTGAGGGAAAAAAGAAATGCCACAACAACCCAAAGCACAGCCACCGGGGGGTATTTACCTTCAGGCACGTCCAGCCCGGATATTCTTAGCTATGAAACCAACAGCCTCAGGAGGCAAAGTATTCAGCAATCCGGTCAGAGCCCTCGCTCGGAAGATATTGCTCGAATATCGTGACTTGCCACTCCACAAATGAATCAAGATACGAGTTTCCTTTTCGAAGCGGTATGCATGAGGTGATATGTATGCAAACCCGCATGCAATGAGCAAGGCACCGCTCCGCATCTGATCTGTCCCATGGAACTACGATCCCGGTATTACCGTTTTGGACAAGATATTGCACTTATCTTACAGCCATGCATCAAAGCATTGCAATCGCCGCCCATACACCGACAATCCATGCAATTCAAGAGGAAGAGTGTGGCGCACCGTACGAGCTGGGGGCTGGGTCGAGACACAGCATATAAATGCAAGCACTCCCAACAGCATCTTGCGATCCCAGCTCTTGTCCGAACCATCACTTTTTTTGCCTTCTCTTTCTTGTAATCTTTTTCTCTTTCACCTTTGTTGATCTTCTTCGCTTGCAGTCTGCATCATTTCTTCTCACAATGGACAACTACCACGCCTGCTCCTCGGTAATCAGTGAGTTCGAAGCGCGCAAAGCCGGCGCCTTCACCTCTCTCCCCATCCGCGTGAACCGCTACAGCGAGGTTGCCACCAAAGCAGCCCAGGACTTTGTATGCAAGTGGAACTGCCATTTCGATGTCGGAACCAATTATCCCGGGTCGACATCGGCGACTCGCTTCGGACAGCGAGAGAACCCACTTGTCATGATCATCCCTGAGGCGCAGCCGGACAGACTGGCGACGGCGGCGTGTTTGGCTGAGATGGCGCGATTGCTTGATGGTAAAACCCCTCTCCTTTTCTGTCTTCTTCATGCCATGTATGCTGTATGGCGTTAGGAGGAAATGCTGATGGACTAGTAGACCTCTGCCATCGATTCGGAACCCATAATCGACACGAGGGCTTTGAGCTCTTGAACCGGTGCATCGAGCAATTCTCGGCCTCCTCGTCCTGCTCGTGCTCGGGATCGTGTGAGAAGAGTCTGGGAGGGGATCGTCCTCACCACCATCGCCACCACCACCATCATCGCCTGCAGCAGGTCATTTCGGAGATCTTCTCGGATGTTTGCCGGGCTGAGTGCGAGCACGGGGTGCATCTGCTCGAGGTGTATCGGAAGGCGATTGTTCGAGCTCCGACTCCACTGGACTGCAAGAAGAAGTTTGCTTTCGAGTAAGTGGATCAATTCCGCGAGGGTTGAATGTGTGATGACTGATGCGTTGTATAGAGCCTTCTGGCCGATCTTGGAATTCGCCATCGGTGTCCATCTCTCGCACGTGGACCACATGCTTCTCCACGAGATCAAGGACGTCGCGGACGAGTGTCTCGCCTTGAACGATGAGTACTGGAGCTGGACTGCGTGCGCAGATCATAAGGCCGGGCGCAATATCATCGACTGCTTTGTTCGCGTGGAGGGGTTATCTGTCGACGCAGCACGCGAGAAGGTCAGAAGAAATATTGTTGAGCTCGAGGGCCGTTTCCTGTCCCTCAAGGACCGATTCTCCTGGCAACACCCGACGGAGTCGATCCGCCTGCACCGCTGGATCGAGGCCGTGGGAGCGGCGATGGCCAGCTACAACTACTGGCGGGCGAATCAGTCGTCGCCTTGCTTCAGCAATACTAGCAACTGCGGCAAGCCCGACTGGACCAGCGCCTCGTCTACCACCACCCTCATCGATCGTCCTTGCTCTCCTCAACTCAGCTACCGACTCCACCACAGCAGTCTTGAGAGCAAGACCAACGACACCACCGTGCTGACCGCTCCGACCACCTACATCAGCTCCATCGCCTCCACCCCGACCACCGCAATCCTGAACATGCTCCCGGCAGCACTGAACTGCTGGGCCCGCGCGCCGGAACCCTCCCTCCAACACATCCAGACCATCTTCACCAACCTCCACAACGCCACCCTCGTCCTCTGGGACATCTTCACCGCGAGCACCACCCGCCACAGCAGCCCGGCCACCCACATCGTCTTCGGGACCGCACAGGCCACCAACAGCGCCTACTACGCCTTCACCCACGCCCTGCAATCCGTCCAGCACCACCCCCACCTTCTCAGCAACCCCCCGCAAGCCACCGCAATTCTAACCGAAGGCCTCACCAGACTCTTCACCGGCCAAAGCTGGGCCCTGAACTGGAAGTTCACGCACCACACCCCCACCGAGCTTGAATATCTAGGCCTAATCGACGACACCACGGGGGCACTCTTCTCCATCCTGGTCCGACTGCTGCAATCGCAGTCCCGGTGTGCCCCTCCCCCCCCATCCCCATGCCATCCCCACAGCAGCAGCGCCAGCGATCCCAAGTTCCTGAACCGCAGCGACTCCCTCCTCTACCTCACCAACCTTCTTGCGCGGTTCGTCCGCATTCGCGAGGAGTACCTCTTCTTCACCACCGAATCCTCCACCCCGACCAGCACCACTGCTGCCAACAAACATGGAATGGAAAGCACGATAGGAGGATACAGCTACTCGTACCCCATCATCCGACTCCTGAACACGCGGCCCGAGTGCCGTGCGCAGATCACCGCGCTGCTGTCCTCTTCTGCTGCGACTGCTGGTTCATCGTCCGCGGGTTCTTTCTCGGGCTGTTCATCCTCTCGCGGAGCCAGCCCCTCGCCGTGCGCCTGTCCTCCTTCCCCTACGTCTGCTGCTTCCTCTTGCTCCTGTCCCTCTTCAACGGGCATCAATCACGCCGGCCAGAGCTTCGGACCGTGCGGTAGCCCTGTCCCGCCGCCGATGAGTGTCCCAGGGCTGCTGCACCTGCTCCGCGATTCGGGGGTGTTGGCCGCCACCCGGGAATTTCTGCGGGATATGGAGGAGCAGATTGAGCGGGAGGTCGGGCGGCTGGAGGCCGGGGTGTTTGGCGGGGAGACGAATTCGTTGGTGCGGACGGTTGTGGGGCGGTTGAGTGTGCGGGGGGTGGTTTGATTTGATTCTAGAGTTGATGTTGGTATGTAGATAGGGGATTGACAGGTTTGCAAAGGAAGGCTTTGGGTGAAGGCCTTTGTGTTGGTGGGGAGGTGGGGTGAGGTATACTGTACTTGTTGTACTTGTGAGTGTATGTACTAGAACTGCAACAATAGTCCTGTATCCTGTTACTTGTGCCCCTTTCTCCGGAAGATACTGTTAAGCGTCTCTATATCAATTGACTAAGTCCTCAATCCCCTTGTCGCTCTGGTGAAAGCATACGCGGTTAATACTAGAAATCCACACGAGCCTGCCATCCCAACCCTCTCCACTCTCGCACCCGGCCATGCCTACTCCTGCCCCTACACCAACTCTTCCTCAAGAAGCCTGATAGCTCTCTCTCTCTCTCCGCCACGCAATCTAACAGTCAGGTCAAGTCCCATGCAAACCATCGTCGCGCTGTCGCAGCAACCCACCAATATTCCTTGCTACCATATAGTGACTCCCCCTCCGTACGAAGACAGTCCAAGCAAGAACCAAGCAGCCTGGAAACGGTCCAGTGCTTGGATGAGCTTAGCAGCCGGGGCAGGGAACACGAGCCACCGGTCCATTGGTGCACCAGACCAAAGCAACTTTGAACCTGAACTCGGATCCTCCTTCCCGAGAAGCGAGCGAGCGTTGGGGGCTTAGCTTGGCTCAAAGAACTCGTCTCGTGAGGCTCGTATAGCTTTTTTTCCAAAAGTACCCTAGTGCTCAGTACATGATCCAGCACTGGGACGGACTTGGTGAAAAGTCGGATACGGGGGGTAAAGAGGCGAGGACCTTGCAGTTCGTGAGGGTCGTTTGTGATCTGCGACGGCGACACGGTGGGGGTTTCCCTACCGGGCGTGTCTCTGTGCGGTGGACCCGTGTGCATCGTAATGGGGGATGGGAGTGTGGTTGGTGGAGATGATGGTCGTGGTGATTCTGGGAATTCTGGGAATAAATCTACACCTACACCTACACCTACGCCTACGCCAAGTCCGGGGAGTGTGGATTCCGGGGCGCAGGGGGTGGGGGCGTTTAGGCCTGGGTCTTGGGCGGTTGGGGTGCTGGGTGTGGGAGTGTGGGCTTTGGGATTGGGAATTGCATTGTTTGACTAAGCTGTTAACATTGGTTATTGTAAGGCAGTTGTGCTGTGGATTGTTGATTGAGAGTTGGGGATGGGGTACCGGTTGTTGGTTTGAAGTGGAATGGGACGAGAGTCTTTCCATGCTTTAGGCGGGAATTTGGTGGTTGATGGTTCCTGTGCGGTACTTGTCTTCCTGTTGCCTGATGCTTTCCCCTCGGACACCATGATCGAGAATCACGTGTATCTGAGCCTAAGACCTGGGTTCACTTGAGTAGCCAACTGAAATGACGGTTCTCTCTTCCTACAGGTAATATGTACCCAAGGTATGAGTGGACATAGAAGCCTTGGAGATCCTGGTTTTGCTTTTATAACAGTGCGTTATCAAGATCTGAACAGAGGTTTTGTAGGAGTTCGACTCAATTACACTAGACCTACAGCCTCATTCTACAACTTATCCAAACTCCACGAACACATTCAAGTGAGCCAGCCAACATATATTCCGAGAGACTATATCTAACCCAACTCACTCATCGTTAAGTATATTCAAAAAACCAAAAACCCAGCCCACGCACATCGTATCCAATTCAGAGAGGGTTTTCCAAGAAGTATAGACCAACCAGAATACACAAAGACCGCAACACGACTCTAGATAAACAAGAACCCAAATCTTCCCGATTCCCTCTCCTAATCTAAAGCCTTCCAGCCCCAAAAGCTCCCCCATCTCCCATCCAAGACACACGCAAGCGTAGTATATCATTTCTCGAACAAGGAAACCCCGAGGCGGAGTTGTAAAGAAAAAAGCGAAAGAATGGAATCCGGATAAGATGGTGATTGATCTCCCAGAGGTGGTTCCAGAGTCCCACACCTTCCCAAAGAAAGGTGGGAACCGACGTCGTGACTGGAACTTCAGGGAAATCTACTTTTGCCCTCCACTAGACCTGAACCCCGTTTAGGCGCAACGGCACCAGGACCGGCTGTTGTTTTTGGTGTTTTGTCGCGGGCCATAGGTTTTCGGGGACGACGAAAGCAGCGTGAGTTGAGTAGTTGGAGTTTATGATGAATCAAAATATATAGCGTTGATGTGTATGAGATAAGTCATGTTGCGGGTTGGGAAGGGGAATTCCTTATTCGAGATGGACAAAAGCTGAGAGATATTGGAATATTGATTCTGGACCGAAACGATAGATTGGTGCGTTCAGGTGGAAAGTGAGAGGAAGCTCCAGGCTATCTCAGGGGAGTCATTTACATGACAGTGCAGCCGCCGCCGGGGGAGGCGCCTATACTTGATATTAGCCAACGTTCTGAACCTTGTGACGTGGGATTAAGAAATAAGAATCAAAAGTGCAAAGCCATGACAAGGCAGCTCATGTGAGAGGACATACCGCGGGTGGTGGTTTCCTTGACAATCTCGACGGGGGCCATTTTGAATGATTGAAGTGATGATCGAAAGATCGAATTTGTTTTTGTTTTGCTTGTAATAAAACTTGCGGATGGAGAGAAAAAGAAGCAATCTTGGAGAGGATTCGAAGGGGTTTTTATAGATTTTCTGGCAGATATCAATTCGCAGACCTTGTGAATGAGAATCTGTACTCCATCTTTGATATCAAACAGGGGACCAATGGCAATTGAGAAAGTAGGAGGACGGTCTCGGCAGGTACGAATGAAAGGGCAGCCTAGGGCGAGGGATTCAGCCTCGTTCCTGTGATACTTTCTTTCTTCTTGTCGGTAAACTTCAGCATGCGTTCGAAAAAGCTTTCATGAAGGCATCACATGGGGACGAAGTAGAAAGAACGTTTTCGAGGCGACTGGGATGTATGGTTTGGGTCCGTTGAGGATGTCTGGTAGGACAGGGATTAGATCTTCATATTGTTCTAATAATGGGCCAATGACAGGGTTAGTGTCGGCATGTAGAATCGAGATAAGGATCGCACTGGCTTTTCGGTTCTGGAACCGAGGCTACATCTCGTTCTTTCTTCTTGTTTGACGTGCTGAATAAGGGAATGTGGAGAGACGGTGGCTGCACGAAGCCAGCGAGCGCTGTGGTTGGTCTTGAAGTGGTCGTAGTTGTGCCTGGACAAGTCTGGAGCAGTCGATTGTATGTATCCATATCAATGTGCCGTTGAAAACCATCGGCCGACAAACTGAATCTGACATGGATCATGGATCACCATGATTGTGGCAACCTCGTGGGGTTGAGTTTGCAAGTGCCACGCGTGGAGGAAATCGAGGAAATCCGGGACGGCGCCGAATCAGCATCCGTCCCTTCCTATTGTTCTTCAACAACAATACTAACCACCTTTTGCTTACAACTTTGGATCGGCCCACAAAACACAGAATAATAAAGAAACATCCAATTTCATTGCTGCTAAGCCATAACCAAAAGATTGAACGAGATTACTCCTTCAGGTGTAAATCGGCTCCGTCAATTCGTTCAGTGTCAGCCCTTCCTTGGCAACATCCTCCTCGATCAGGAACATCAAAGGCATTTCAACCAGCGTTCCCTTGACCTGACTGAGCAGCTCTTTCACCTGCTTGACACCCTCAGGGCCCGGAGGGAAGTCATCCCGTACCACATGTCCGTATTCGTACCGAGCAGGCTGGGAGTCGTCCTTGCCATATGCCTGCTTGTCTGCGTTGTGGAAGTAGTATCCATAGAATTCCTTGTAGGTGGCCCAGTTCCGGACTTGGTCATCAGGAACCGAGTGAAAGACCTTCCGGAACACCTCAGTGTTCGTTCTGGCCCGAGTATTCCACATGCTATGCATTGTGTCCGCCAATGGGTCGGCCACAATCTGGCTTTCTGGAGAGTCGGCATCGAATGTGTTTGGTACACCCACGGGCTCGAAGTTGGCGTCGGGACGTTCTGGATCCTGCGGTGGCAAGAGGCCAAGGTGCTTACGGAACAGGTATCTCCGGAGAGAAGCGGCAAATCGACTCGCGCTCCATGGCTGACCGTTCATGCGGGACTGAATAGGGGTGTAGTCTTCAATCACGATGGCAATCTCAGAGTCGTGATCACCCAGCTGGGAGCGATCGTTCAAGTTGGCAGATCCAACGATAGCAACCCGATCGTCGGCAATCATAACCTACACTTCCGTCAACTTGGGCGTTCACACAATCATAATTAACACTTACCTTGGAATGGATGTAAAGTTCTTCGGTGACAAATGCGTCGATTTCAGCCTCTGCAGGTCCTTCCCACGGCACGTTGCGGATATCTGTACCATTCAACATGTAACATTCGCTGACGCTATCCCACCGACCAGGGGCAGACTTGGTGCTAGAGACCTGTTGAGCAGCCTGCTGGTACTGTTGGTAAGGGGCGGTGGTGTCAAAGGCCGCGCGAGGAGCACCCGGTCCATAGCCACCCGGGCCAGCTGTGGTCAGGTCGTGCTCCTTGCGGGCTTCCTCGTAGTTCACACCACTCCTGTTCTCCGCCTCAAGCAATGGGCCGCTGACATTAATTCGGTCGTAGTTGCGCAGGTTGTAGAACCGGATGTAATCCATCGGGTTATATCCTTCTTTGGCAATCAGTTCCATGATACTACTGCCTCCACGGTTGATGCAGTTATACTGGAACTCCATGATGGCCCGAGTGCCCAGAGTAGATTCATCGCTCAGGTCTCCCGCAAAGCAGGGAACGGATGGAAGAACAACAACAATCTTGTACTTCTCGCCCGCTCGTGCAGCACGAAGAATACGCTCAACAATCGCGGCTCCGATCTTGTTCTGAACGGGCTTCTGAGCATCACCAGTTGCAGTAATGAAGAACTGGTTTTCGATGTAAACGAAATGCTGACTGTTACGGATGATAGCTGCGTACGCGTCGGCGATGGAATGCTCAGTAGGCGTTCCGTTGCTCCACTTGGAAGCACTGCGCACGATCTGACAAGTCATGTTCCCGCGTGGCTGAGCACCTGGACGATAGTTTATACGATCCTGGTAATGATGAATTTGGCCAGCCAGTTCACCACGAAGAACATTGCCGTAGCCTGTGAGGTTCTCCTTGATACCACGGAAGTTGAAACCTCTCTCGGAGTCGCCGTATGCATGACCTCCGCTGTGGTAGTCGTGGAGACCGCGGGTTTGCGAGTGCTGACCCTCTTGAGTAGGGGGAGGCGGGTAAGCCTGATTTTGACCTTGGCTTGGAGAGTATGACTGGTATTGAGATTGAGGTTGGGTCTGTTGGTGAGGATAAGCTTGACTCTGGGGCTGGTTGGGAGTCTGCTGTTGCGGGTATGCTTGACCTTGAGATTGTGTGTAGGTCTGCTGACTCTGAGGCTGGGTGGAAGTCTGCTGTTGAGAGTATGCTTGACCTTGAGGTTGTGTGTAGTTCTGCTGGTGAGAGTATGTCTGATCCTGAGGCTGGCCATAGCTCTGCTGCTGGGCTGATGTAGCGGCCTGGCTTGAAGGAGGCCCAGGGGGGGGCGGAGGGAACGAATCACCAGTGTAAGTATATTGGTGCTTCTCATCGTGACTTGGTGTATACGCCTGGTTCGGTGTGTAGGCGGGCGGAGCCTGTTGCTGCCAGTTGGAATCTGCCTGAGAGCTGGGGTGGGGCGAGGTAGCCTGGTAGCCACTTGGATGAGACTCGGGCTGTTGCTGCCAGCTTTGAGCATGCTGGATATTGCCAGAATAAGCACCAGCTTGAGGAGATGTGGGCTGCTGCTGCTGTTGCTGCCAACCAGGGGTGCTTGGAGTGGCAGGCTGAGCGCTACCGCCATAGGAAGCAGTCTGCTGAGGGCCTTGCTGCTGATGAGCTTGTTGCTGCCAGGTAGGGGTTGCCTGGCTGCCGGCGCCAGATGACTGAACATTGCTGGATTGTGCAGCGGGCTGGGGAGATGCGGCATGTTGTTGCCAGCTAGGAGTGGAAGGGCTTGGGCTGGTCGGCAGAGCCCCGGGCTGGGCCGTGAATGTCTGCTGCCAGCTAGGAGTGGAAGGTCCCTGGTTCGGCGCTGCAGGCTGCTGAGTTGGCCCCTGCTGCTGACCCTGCTGCTGACCCTGCTGCTGACCCTGCTGCTGACCCTGCTGCTGACCCTGCTGCTGACCCTGCTGCTGACCCTGCTGTTGGCCCTGCTGTTGGCCCTGCTGCTGACCTTGTTGGGGGCCCATAGAAGAGGTAGGTCGGCCGTACAAGTTCAGCTTTACGTATCTGGGGTTGTTGCGCGAGTAGTACTTGAGGTCATAGATGAAGTTCCAGCGCTCGACAAAGTGACGTCTCAGATCTTCGACGACCTGTCCATGCAAGCTGACTGAGATGTCTGACCAACCCATGCGGGAGGTCTTCTTCCGATCCAACTGATTCTTCTCCCAGTTGGCTACATCCTGGAAGTCAAGCACTCTAGCGTTATTGTAATCCTGACCAGGGAAGACAATTTCGTTCAAGTCCTGGCCATGAACATCGGCGAGGGCGTGCTGGTTGGTGTCCCAACGGCCGAAGCACATATCCAAGCCACCCATGAATGCCACGCGACCATCAATAAGGCAAAGCTTCTCGTGGTGGGCCCAGTAAAGGATGACATCTTCGTGCATACCATAAATTCCCTTGATGGTATCCGCGGACATCTTAGCCAGATTGCCTGCATCTAATGACAGGTTCTGAAGGGAAGATGCGATAGAAGCTTCCAGCTCCTGACGATCGGGGAGATGGTCGGGGTGACGGAACACCGAGATGTTCTGATGGAGATCCTCCAGATGATGCTTTGTGTGATGGGATGAAACTGTGATTCTGAGTTAGCTATGATGACCTAGCGTACGGTACCCGTTTGGAACATACGTGTCAATGCCTGAGTCACCTCCTTGTAGACAATAATGTTGACGCGAACGCCTCGCTGCGCAGCAGCCAGCAGCATCCGATCCAGTCGATACTGCTCGTTCTTTGCTGGAGGACGTCTCAGATAAAGTTCTGGCGACAGCCACCCTGGTTTTCACGTCAGTCAAACGTCCATCAACTCGCGACTGACACTTCCAGAAGCTTACAGTCCAAAATCCAGATATACTCCTTCGCACTCTCCAAGGCCTTGGAGACAGCATAGAAGTATGCACATCCATCAACATGCCATTTGACCTCATTGCCCTGACGTTCTGGTGCAAAACTCCCAAACCGGTTCTGCGTCTGTGGCTTGGTCGATCCATACTGCTCATAAGCCTGGGGGTCCAAGGCAGTTCCGATCTTCTGTGCGAACTCATTCCCGAGGTTCTCCAGTTTCCCGAACAATCCGGAGAGCTTGTCCTGCTTCTGGGGTTTCTGGGTTTGCTGGTGATAGGTGGACTGCTGGTGCTGGTACTGTTGCGGGCTGGTGTTTCCGTACGACGGCGGGTATTGCTGGGCGGAACCTTGGGTCTGAGACTGGGTTTGGTGGTACTGGCTCTGGCTCTGGGGTCAATAACTCAGTGGTCAGTACGTTGAAAACGGTGCCGTGCCTGAGATTCCTGATTTACCTGCTGTGAGTTGCTGGTACTGCCCTGCTGCTGATGGCTCTTGTAGGTTTCCTTCAATTTCTGAAAAGTGTCGCCGACAAATCCCCTCGCGGTATCGCCGGATGTGCCCCGCGCTGAGTCGCCGTAGTAGTGGCCATAGGCCAGGTCTTCCTCACGTTGGGACATGGGGACGACAGTTGAACCTGGATATGAGAGCAGGGTAGATGGTGTAACAATAGACAGAAATAAGGAAGAATGCTGACTGCCACGAGGGGGAAAGGATAGTTGTTATTATTATGTAGTCGCACGGAGGGTGGGGGAGGGTGGAGGGGGGAGGGGATCATCTGAGGCAGCCTGGAGGAATACAGAGTACGGTTTAGGGGAATACGGGGCTAAACCACGACGGTAAGACCGGCCCCGCCAGTCCAGCTTATCCACTTCCACTGCCTGGGTTGGTTTGTTTGTGTTCCCTTCTGCTCGGCCACTGTTGGGGGGTGGTATTTCACTGGTGCAAATGTTCTCTGCGCGCCATGGTGGCTATTTTTCGACATTATCTGTCTACACATTTTCCTGTCGCTGTCCTATGTTAACCACAAACATCGAGTGTTGCCTTGCAGGGCGGGGGCGATGCATCTCACCTTTCTAGATCGCTGCAGTGTGGCTGTGCCGGCAATCATGGCGGGGAATCCCCAGTTAGCTTGAAACAACAGCCGTACGGACCTTACCTGACAGCCTCTGATGACGCATGATACGGTGCTTCCAGCCCCTCTGTTGACTGTGGCTTATGTGGCTCTGCCACACCGCATCGCGCATCCTGAGCATTGCGTCGCGCAAGACCATTCAACATTTACGCTGAGAGCGCTAAGAATGTTGAGCTAGAACGCTCGAGTCCTGGGCGATCTTGGCACACGGGAATAACGCGGTCCTGTTGTCGCCAATCCTGAGACATGATCCACTTGCTTGGGTATAACGACAGTAGAATATGCGGTCATATACTCCTTAACGAGACCAAATCCAAATGTCTCACACTGTTCAAATGCAGCTTTCACAAAACTGAGCAGTGCTTTCTAAGATGATTTGATGCTGTGAATCCGCGACTATCCGACCATCTGCAAGTCGGACAACAACCAGCTTTCCGCGGTCGGATCCACTTCTTCATTAGCGCAAACTCCTTCGACCCTCATCGTTCTGGAGTGCACCGCCAGATTTTGCTCGAACTTCTCCGCAAGGTCTTCGCGATGAGGACCCCTCGAGGGCGCTAGATTGGATATATTGCTCAAGAAGTCTAGCAGGAAAAGGGTGTTGCATGCATGACATCGCACCCGATCTGTGGGCCAATTTTTGCTGAGCGTGGAGGGCTCATTTGCTATCAGGTGAAGTTGCAGTCCTGCCATTCGATGTCTGGACTAGTAGCAGTCAACTCTACCGGGAGAGGCAGAAGAATATAATGTGTTCCGTCTTGGGGAAGTAGCGAGCAAGAAGGATTATTCATTGAGCAATGAGGAAATGTACAAGGCATGCCAGAACAATGACCAAACCAGATTCTTGAAGATTTTCTCAGTATGTCTGGCATTTCAATCCCAGTATAAGGGGCTTGGAACAAGAAAGAGCACAGCTCACTGCAAAGGAGTTTCCGATGATATCCGGGGCTTTGGGGCACTGTTAAACGTACATTTGTCGGGGTCTTTTTGTTGAATATTGTGCAAGATATATTCTCATTATTGTTCATCAGGACCCAAATTGAAAGCAAGAGTCTACTGAGGGAAAGTAGGTGCTAGTGACCCAGAACATAAAGTACTCAAATTTTGCGACTTGTGGCAGCAAAAGGGCACCCAAAAGGTAACACACATTGAGAATGGCGTCATTGTTTCGATTGCACCTCGGTATCGTCGGATGGAGAGCAACCCCGCACCGGTATGGAACAGCAAACGCTGTTGAATTTCTTCAGGTGTAATTCGGATCAACGTCTCTGACAAGGAGATACAAAAACAAAAATATCAAGATGGCTAGCTGTAATACAAAAGTCCAGATATAACCACGGTGTAGATAAGATCTTCGCTGTCATGTCGTGTCAAAACCTAAAGTTCTCCCTGGAATAGCAGCAAGCGCTGCCCCTCACTGACAAGCCCCCGCAGCAGACGGACCCCGCACCGCAGTTGGAGAACGCAGCGCAGCAACAATTATTTAAGAATGACATCGGCCCATATCTTGACAACTTGCTGTGTTATCCTGCCCTGCTACCATTGACCCTCTGAGACCTATCCCCAAAGAACCTCATCTAATCAGTCGTGACCCCAAACTAACATCACAATGTCTCTCGCGACCCTCGACGTGAGTAAGCCCGGACAGAACCGACGACGTCGATGACGTTCGTTCCACCAAGGAAGCCATTCCCGCACGTACTAATCACCGGCGCATCACCAGGTTTCCCAGCACCCCTACCTCCCCTCCGCCTCCGAGACGCTGTTCAAGGCCAAGGCATCCAAGAAGCTGAGCTTCGAGCAGATCGCCGAGCACATCGGTCGCAACGAGGTTGCCGCGGCCGCCCTTTTCTACGGCCAGGCCAAGGCATCCCCCGAAGACATCGACAAGCTGTCCGCCCTCCTGGACATTCCCCGCGACCGTCTGGAAGAGCAGCTCAGCGGCTTCCCGGATCGCGGCCGCTCGGTCGAGATGCCGCCCAAGGAGCCGCTGATCTACCGACTGTATGAGATTGTGCAGAACTACGGGTACGCGTACAAGGCTGTTCTGAACGAGAAGTTTGGGGATGGGATCATGAGCGCCATCTCGTTTTCGACTAAGGTCGAGAAGGAGACGGACGAGGCCGGAAACAACTGGGCTGTTATCACGTTGAGAGGAAAATGGTTTGTTGAATGGATTGTGCAATTCTTGCATGAGACTTGCTAACTGAAACTACGATAGGTTGCCTTTCTCGCGGTTCTAGGTATGATTATGTGAGTTTAGGGAGGCGGTAGTGATTGAAATGCATGTAAATAGTATTTGAAAGAGATGCGATTGTTCATCTGTTCCTGCGCATGACTTTCATTTCTATGTATGTGTAGTGGTAATGCGCAAAGTGAAGAATTCACAGCCGGCGTCGAACAACACTGGGCACCTACCTTCACCCGCCAGATTGGGCGTGTGCTGTAGTGAAGTGAGGATGGTCTATATAACACGCATTCCTTGCGCATCCACCCCATTGACTGACCCACCTTGCAACTTCCTCAACCTTCTGTCCTGATCCCTCCAGATGCCTCATTCCTTTCATCTGTCATCTTTGTTCCTACTCCTATCTTATTAGATAGTGATATCAAAGATCTCACTTTAAACTCTCGACTCCTTGTCTACGGGCATTGTGGCCTACCTTCCCATCTTCCTCTTTCGAACTCGGTGTGTTCTCAGAAGTATCCAGAATGTCCGCTCGTCCAGATCACCAGGCAGGTCCCTCCAAGGTGGCCAGCGCCAGCACCGGCCGTTACGGTGTCACTCGCTCAGGAGCAGGCCCCGTCAATGCAGGCCGTGTTACTGCTGGACCTTCTCGCACAGGAGGCCCTGATGATGGTCGTCCCATCAAAGGTGGCCCTCGCGCTGGTCCTGCTCCTGTAGTGAAACCCGGTGGAAAGCCCAGTAGGTCAGGTCCATCGCAAACAAACCAGCCAGGGGCTGAATCATCTCACACAGGTCCCTCTGCTGCAGCCAAACCCTTGACTCCTCGTCGTTTTGTCCCAGAACCCTCTCGCGCAAAGCCTCCTGCTGCGAAACCTACCAGCGCAATAGGTCGCCCAGCTGCAGGCTCTACCACCAGAGGCCGTGACCCCACCAGTCGTCCCATCGCCGAGCCTGCCTCCACACAACTTCCTACCACCCAACCGTCTGCCAAAGTCGAAACTGCAGCAACACCCTCAAGCGCAAAACCTCCCGAGCCCACCAGAGTCTCCTGCACGTACGCCAAGTGCGGCAAGCACTTCCCCAGCAAACGAGACATGGACATTCACAAGATCACCGAGCACGAGTACTGCGAGCGGTGCGACGAGGATTTCCCGGATGAAGAACGCTTGCTGCTCCACAAGATCACCAGCGTCAAGCACATCGTGTGCCCCGTCTGCGGCCTGGAATTCCGCAGCTCGGGGGGCCGGGACGTCCACATTCGTCAGGTAAGTGACAAGAAAAGCTTCCGGCCATGAAAGAGCGAGAACGAGGCAGCCCAAGCACTGACACAAGCCTTATCGGCAACAGAACCATCGAGCCGAACAGACCATCAAATGTCGCGGCTGCACCACCACCTTCAAATCCGCCAGCGCGCTGATGCAGCACATCGAGAGCAACGGATGTCGCAGAATCCCACGGGAGCGCCTGCTCCAGCAGCAGGAAACCCGCCTGATGATCGCCGAGATCCTGGACGGCGACCGGCCCATCCGGCCCGAGGATATCGACAACGACGACGGCGGTGTCATGCTGGATGGGACTCCGCTGAAGTCTCCCGTCAGCCCCAAGAGGGGCTCAAAGAACAAAACCCCCGAGGCGGGATCGCCCACCAGGACCCCACCCAGCCCTAGTGCAGGAATGGCGGCGTTGGACTCTCCCTGCCCGCGACATCAGCTGCAGGAGCAGCAGGGTATCCCCTCCTCGCCCTCTAACATGACAGAGAAGAGCATGGCGACCGCGATGTCGCGACTCTCGCTGAACGAGGCCGACGCCGACGCCAGCGACCGTGCGCTCGTCCCGCTGCCCACAGCCACCGAGCTCGAACAAGACCAGACAATGGAGTGGAGCCTGTTCGGCAAGCCGGTCGCCTCGGCCGGCGAGATCCTCCAGAAGATCACCCCGGGCTGGGACTCGAGCAAGTTCCTGAACATGTGCCGCACACGCTACGTCTGTCACTGCCGTGTGAGCTACAAGCGGGTGGAGGATTTCGAGACGCACATCATCGAGGAGATGCGTGATAAGAAACCACTGGGGTGAGTGAGATCTTATCTTTCTCTCCCCTTCACCCCACCCTGTCCCTTTGCTGGGACAAGACTAACCACTCCGGCACCAACAGATGTCCCCGATGCTTCCGCAACTTCAAACGCTCGTCGGACCTCGTCGCGCATATGGAGACCGGAAGCACTCGCTGCAGCGTGGCCTCCGGGTCCGCCTACCATCAGGTCCTGGATCAGTTGACCGGCGGGGTGGTCCGCGTCGCCGGCACACTCCAGGATGGCACTATCAGGTATGAAGCCGGCAACGTGGAGCCGCTGTACGAGCCGGACAACGAGACGACTCTTGCTGGGATCGATACGAGCTACACATTCAAGAGCCCCGTCTGGTGATCATGGCGGGTGGTTTGAATTGTAGTTTGCGCTGTCCATTATTTATTCTCAGGACGCTTGCACTCGGAGGGAGAGTTGGGTCTGGAATTGACACTTTGCGCTGTTGTTTTCTCATTTCTGATTTCCACTTGGTCTTGTTTCCCGCCCCATCCTGATATGCATTTACAAAATCATTAGCATGTATCTCATTTGCAGTCTGTCTTTCATCTGCTTATTTCGCATCGGTTCCTTATCTCCTTTGTCTTTCAATATCTCATCACCTCAGCAAAAAAAAAAAAAAACATCTACTCTCCACGGCACCCGCATACCTACAGCACAGCATATCTACAGCAGTACTTAGTGACCCCAAACAACCCAATCAAATCTCCCTCCGAGCCAAACCCCAACAAAAGTGCGAATAGCATAAAAGATATCTCTCATAACCCATATCGAACGTGTAAAAAAAACAGGTGGGGGTATAAACATCAACACCACAGGAACCTCAACAACAACAACAACAACCTGTATATCCAACCCGAGCGCAACCTCGATCCCCGCCCGCTAGCCTTCCCTTCGTCAATTTCATCGAATCATTGTCTATCGCATCGAACACCCTCTCATCTCGCGCATATCGAAGACAATCCCACCCCTCTCGGCCCCGTCGAATCCCCAAAGCTCCTCAAATCTAGCAACACTCCTCACAGCACTCGAAGCACATCAATCCCGCGCACCTATTTCCAACAGCGTTAGCTTTCGTTTCAGTGGCTCGTCCAGGCCTCAGGCTGTTCTGATGGGAGAGGGGAAAGGGAAACGTACACGCCACAGCACACGCCGCCGGCACCGCCGCCGCGGAGGTTCATGTGCATTTGTTCTTGGGTGGACTGCAGACCATAGTTGTCATTAGCTTGGTTTTCTGGGAGTGGATCATGGGCTGCGCGATGCGGGGAAAGAGACAGGCGCAAGGACAAGGGCAAGAGCAAGGACAAGGGCAAGAGCAAGGACAAGGGCAAAGGAAAGGGCAAAGGAAAGGGCAACAACGCACGGGCTGCTCGGTGACGACGCGCTCGGTGGACGGAGCCTGGGGGCTCGAGGGCTGCTGCATGGTCATCATGGTGGCCGTGTTGGGGTTCCAGGTGGGCGCGCCGGCCTCGGCGGGGGTGGATTCTTTGGTGGACTTGAAGAGGTTGAACATTTTGATCCGGAGGGCGGGGGTTTGGTTTAGTGGTGGGAGGTGTAGGAATTGTACTTTGTAGGTTTCTTGTCAATAGTCTGTAGAGATAAACACAGAGAGAGAGTGTGTGTGAGTGAGTGTGAGATGAGATGGGGATAAGCTGACACGGGCACTGCAAGGGTATTTATGTTGGAGACTCTTTCAAGGTTCACTGTCAATGGTCTGTCTAGGTAGGTTAGTTTCAATGGGTCAGGGGTCCGTCTCCAGCCCTGGAGGGCGGGCCCAGGGACTCCACGGTGTCGCGGGCAGTAGTTGAGCGTATCGAGTACAGTACGGTACCGGTACAGATCCTTCGTACTGTGCCCGAAACAGCCAGTCACAGCCACGAGATGCTCCACGTCAGCGGCTCAGCCCTGCCGCGCTTGCGTTTCTATCGGTGGGGCAGGGCAGGGCAGGGCACTGCACTTTTTCAGGCAATGTCATGGGATTCGTACGGAATCCCCAGCACCAGCATCTAACGATGCTTCCTCTCTAAACTTAGAAATCAATTACTGAACTATGAGTATCCAGCCAGTCCGCCCGAAGGAGAGACCATGCATCAACGCTAGTACCAGATGATCATGCACTGAAATTACTAGGTACACACACACACACACCTCCCACCTGCATTTGACCAGAACAACAGCCGATCACTCCCTCCTCCTCCCGCCAAAACTCTACCCGATTCGCAGCCAACCATCCAAGCTCCACTCTCCTCAACCGCCAAGACCGCCAACCCCCCCCCTTCTTCGGATCAACGAGGCCAGGCCAGGAAAATAAATCAGGCTGCCTAGCCTCAATTTTTCGCCCGTATTCGTTTTTGTTTTCCCCCGCCGCCCGGGCTTTTCCGCCGAGCGATGCCAAGAACCACTATTGCCGGTCCTAAGCAAAACTCCCCCCCCGTCAAGCTTCCGAGGTTGATGAAAAGCTTTTCGTGGGATATTCTTGGGGGGGCACGTCGTGCAAACAACGAACGTGCTATTCTTAGCAAAAGTGATGATTGAAGGGTGCCTATCCTGTGGCTGAAGGGTTCCTGAAACCACTTTCTTAAATGATGGTGGAATCATTCGAGAATCCCCCCCCCCCCAAAAAATGAACCCCGGATCAGCAGAACCGAATGGATCCGTCCCCTTGCATTGCTTTCTCTCTGGGTGACTGGGCGACTGGACCCTCTGGAGGCAGAAACATTTCCCCCTCCCTGCTACGCGATCATTGGTTGCGCATGGTTGAACCCTCAAATTACCGTTGCGGTGACCCCGAGCTCTAAAGAACTAGCCCTGGAAAAATTTGACTATGGTGAATCTCAGGGCCTAAGTTAATGAACCCAAAGTGACCGACCCCGTCGAGGCAACCATCGGTAATTCGGCTATTTTTCGCTCCCAGTTTTGGGAATTGGATAGGCTCTCGTCGCTCTCTAACGTGTGGCTGTGTGCCTCGGGGCGCGGCCTCGGAGTCAAAGCCACACACCGCTTGCGCGGCAAACCTGCTTGATACGTACGGCAAAGAAAGTCTCCCTTTGGCGCCCAGGGTTCTGGGTTTCGGGATATTGGGTGTAAATTAGGAAGAGTGGGAAAGTTGACCATCACAACCAACTGCAAAACTGCTATGTAGCGCCTTGAAAACCGAGATGCTAGCCGTTGTCACCCCGAATGCGACAACGGACATTAGCGCGGTTGGGGCCGGAAGCCGCGCGCCAGACTCATGTCTGTGGATGAAACACCAGTCCTCTATCGACTGGTCTGGATTCTGCCAGTCATCATCTCTCAATCAGGGGATCATCGGCATTGCCATGTCAATCGTAGTCACCCGCTGCGGAGATGACACATATCCTGTCTCAGGCATCTGTCGAGTGGTGCAACCCGGGCACGCTGACGACCACCGGCTCTGCTCCTAGATACAAAGCGAGAAATTGTGTTCCAATTAAAACATTAACCAACCTCAATCCTGGTATACCATAAATTTAGACCATCTCTGCTCAAATATTAAGATCCGAAAGCCAACGTTCTTTCCACTGTTGCAGCCACGTCTTGAACAGCTTGATATCAACAGGCCCGATCTTGCCCATGACTGCACTATGAGCAATGGCGTTTGTCGTCTCAAGAGGTGCGGCATTGGCACCCTGCTGATCGAGCAGACTCCTGAAAAACCCCAGCAAAGGAACAGCCGGCAGACCTTCGAGACGTTCGCGACTTGCATCATCCGAGATTTGTTGCAATTCATTGATCCATTCTTCAAGCGAAACCACCTCGGCTTTACACGCCCTAGCCACCAAGGGAGCAAACAACTCCCAATCTTTTGGCTCGGGGTTGACGATGTGGTACACCCTGAGGCCGGTAAGATCCTGCTTCTCATAGCGGCATTGAACGATCTGCACAATAGCTTGAGCAGCTAGGTCCTGCATATCACCAGAATGTCAGCAGCGGCCAATTGTGTAAAGACACTCGAGGTGTGTCACTCGTCAGCTCAACAACTTACAATTGGGATCCAGTTGACCTTCATTGCTCCCAAAGAATCTGGAATCTTGCCGGTGGTGATTGATGAGCAGACCATCGCCGGAAACCAGTCCCGCGAGGTCCACATTCCTCCTTTGGGGGATGACGGACCGCCCAACTGGCCGATACGGTGGATGCTGATAGGAAGGTTGCTGCGCTGGGCTGCGATTTCGCAAAGTGACTCAGCGACATATTTCGACTCGGCATACCCCATTTCTTGCACCACGGAGGCGTCATGCAGTATTTCAGGAATTGTTGATCCATGCGACGCTTGCCATGCCCCAACCGTCGACACAGATGACATATAGTGCAGGTGAGCCCGACGAGGGGATTCCTCAACCAGGCTCAGAAGGCGTCGCAGCCCCGTAAGCATAGGACTCTCGAAGGCTTTCAAGGGTTTATGGAAATCGACGGGCCAGGCGTTGTGGATGTAGACGTCCGCTGTGTCCCGCAGATGACGATTTTGAGCAGGTGTTAACCCCAGCATGTCATCGCCTAGGCTGATCTGCCAGAAGTGAACCCGTGAGGCTTTTGTAAGCCATCCATCTGACAAGCCCCTTTCCTGGAAGCTATTCACCTGTCGATCAGCTGCATCGGCGCTACGGTTGAGACAGTATATATCTGCGACCGACGGAATCTGCAACAACTGATGGAGCAGGCGACTCCCAAGATCACCCGTCGAGCCCGTTAGCACTACCGTGATACCGCCGTGGCCAAGATGCTGAGAGTGATTCCAAATAGAATGGACAAGTTGATCCGTTCGCGTCCATTGAGAATTTGGATTGCTTTTGCTAGACTTATCATCACCAACATGTCGACTGAGTCTGTCGGCAAGAGCCTGGACGGAGCCTGCTTGGTAAATTTCGTTGCTTGACCAAGTCAGAGGTTTCCCAGAAGGGTGTAGTTTCTTCGATGCATGCTGCAACATCCTCGACAATTCAGTCACCTGCAGTGAGTCGATCCCGCTATTGACTAGGTCATCGTTTTCGCAAACGTCCTTCAAACGGAGTCGCTGGGAGAATACTTGTAAGAGCCATTCCTGGAACGCGTCCCGATCCGAGCCCTCAGGAACTGCTCCATCATTGGTATCGTGCGCGTTAGAATTGTTAGAGTCTTCAGGCTCATACAATGAGTCCAGCACGGATTTGTAATCATGTGCAATTTCGCGACGGCGCAATGACCCCTTTGGGGACCGAGCAAATGGTTTATCGGAAGACGTTAGAGCTATGTGGGTGTCAAAAATCCGTGCGTAAGCGGGGAGTGCTTCATTAGCCTCATCCAGAAGTGACCCAAGCTGCTGTCGGAGCCATTCCTCAGTCCAGTCCTCGGGAAGATCATCCCACTGGGGTTCCAGAAGCAACGCGGCTTGATGGCGGTCCTGGCCAAAGACCGCCGCGCGGCTGATCAGCTTGTGGCTCTCGAGGATCTTCTCAGCTTCGATAGGATTGAATTTCTCTCCGTTGCCCATGACAATTATGTCGTCGCCTCTGCCGTTGAAATGCCAAAGACCAGATTTCGTTGGATGAGGTGTGAGAAGATCGCCCGTGCGGTACTCAGACAGATCTGGATAGGAATAAAAGATTCCGTGGTATTTGCGTGACTCGGGCCTGGGAATCACCAGCTCAAAGAGTCCTTTCTCGACTTCGTCCATCCTCACCCCAAAAGCGGGAACCCATTCGAGATAATCCCAATCGTCTGGATCCTCGCAGAGCAAGGCGGGCGTCCATCCCGTCTCGGTACTCCCAAGCATAGTCTGTAGACGTGCGAGCGATGACAATTGTTTCCCAGCGGATTGTGACATTGGTGCGCCGCCGAAGCCCACGTACTCAAATTGCGAAAGTGCGTCCCGGCCGCTTTCATGTCCTCCGAGGTCTTCAAGTACAGGTGCAGCTAGCAATGTCCGTTTGGGGTGATGGGCAGACACGATCTGTGCAAACAGATCAGGGTCCAATGGGCGGTCAGGTGCGAGGACAAATGGGGCCCTAAAATAGATACACTCTGTGATGCAGACCAGGCCGAGGAAATGGAACATAGGGCCGTAGTGAAATCTTAGTCTCCCAGTCGCTCGCAGATGACCCTGAGCGAGCTTTCGTCCCTCCGGCACAGGGATGGTCTGGATATTCTCAAGAGCGGCGAGGTAACCGTGCGGTATGTTGATAACCTTGGGTTTTCCCGTTGTTCCAGAACTATGCAAGATGACCGGGGTTATATCCTCGACGGCGGCGAAATCGTGCTCGTGCTCGTAAGGGTAGTTGTCGCTGGGTGCATCCTGGAAGACTTCCCAGAGTGACGGCATACTCCATTTCTGGAACCCCTCTGAGCGATTGCTCTTGACTTTGTCCAGCATCTGTCGCAACTGCTGCTTGTTGCTGGCGTCGACCATCACCAAACAATCTGTGGCGTCGAGCAGATGCTGAAATGCGGAATGGGAGTTTCGAGTGGAGAGCAGCAATGCCTTTGGAGAATGAGCCTTCTGATTATGGGAGGAATCACGCTTTACGAACCGTATTCCCTGTTTTCATGCACGCCAATATGAACGCTGCGTATCGCAAATCATTGCTACCTATATAGGCGAGGACATGTCGCTTCTTCTTGGCCCTATCGCCCAGCTGCTGGTCAATCCAGAATGCAACGCGATTGACAGCGTAGGCTAGGTCCCGGTAGGAGATGTTTCGCCAACCATCTGCTGAGTTTATTGAAACCGGATGGATGCAGAACAGTTCTTCTGGCCGAGTTTCTGCTACCTCATCCACCACCTGGTGTAGGAGCCGGCCTGGAGTAGCTTCTGATCCCATTTTCGATATACCGAGAAGATAATGTTAAAACAAGGTACTACAACATGATATGAGAAGGATATCCGAAGGCTGGATACAAAGCGGTTATATGCACAATTGCCATTTGCGCAAAAGTGACGGCATTGTAGCCTGCAGTGCGCGACACATTCCTCATGGCGTATCAGCTGTGCGCAAGGGGCAAACTTTGCCAATATCAGGGACAACACGAGCTGTCTCTGATTGCTGTTTTCTCGCAGCTGCATTAAGATATGACACCTGCTGGCAAGGTCTCGACGTCATCAAAGTCTAAATTCAGGGTCCATCCGCTGCTGACAAGCGTCTGACTGGATGGTGATTATATTCGCGGCAATAATGGTCCTGCCGAATACTGAGTCGCTGGTTTCGCAGAAGCTTGGACTAGACCATTCGGAAGTCCCATTGGTTTTCTTCTGTGGTACTCTTAGGAGCCGCTCCAAGGAAAACCGTCAGAGATTAATCTAGTTGCAAGGTTTCGGTCACGGTTCGGAGCCGGTAGGTCAGGGACTTCGCATACCACGTACCACGGGTTGTGTATTTGATTTCCATCTCATCAGTAAGAATTCATCTCACCACAGCAGCTCTGTCATGTTGCCAATTTCCCGATTGATCGAATGAGAGAGATTGAAAGGGAAGGGTGCAGAATATCCGATGCAATGATATCAGGTGGTTGATGTAGTAGATTCCGAGAATAGGAAGGATGACCGCATTCCAATCCAGATAGCATTCCGTGGTTTTCTGCAGGTTCTCTCCGCGCTTGCCCGATACGGTATACAGCTAACAAGAACCGCCATTAATGGCAATGCATCCTCAAGATGCGAGATCTGATGAAGAGATAGATGCTGGTACGTTGTCGAATGGCAAACGGAACAGTCCCAGTGCAGGGGGGCCCAAGCCGTAAACATTTCGAAACTACGCACTCGCATTCCAAAAAAGAATAGAAAAAACCAAATTGTCCTCAATTCATAGTAAAAGTAAACGCCCACATAATTCGTCATCCCAAGAACACAAAAGCTGGCAGGAAACAGGTATTGACTTGGTGTCACCAACGGGAGGGCCCAACCACCATTGCAGGAACCATTTCAAGCTCTCTGTATCCTCATTTCGCATGTCATACAGTTTGGTCGAGCTGACAACAAGATTTTGGCCATCGAAATAGGCCTCCAGGACTCGAAGTTGTTGGGGATACATGAGGGAATACAGTATCACCTGCAAAAAGAGGACTGAATTAGCACGATGCTGTCCACCTGCTCCCAAAGCACGATTATGCCATGCGAATATATCACCATCTGTTTCGGAAGGAAGAAAAGAGAACAGGAACTGACCGGAGCTACTTTATGAGGCAGAGTAGACTTGAAGCTCAGCCGGTTGATCATCGAATTGATGATGGTGATGAGTTCACCCCGAAGAAGCCGCTCATCCCCCGCAACCTCGCTTCTCACAAGACGTTTGAAGTGAGGCGGCGATGGTTTGCTTTCTTCGGCGGACCGCGCAACATGGGTGAGAGACGTCCGCCACGAGTGGTCGTGGACACTGGGAAGTTCGTATAGGCCCTTCAGGCGGAGATCTGACCTTCTGGAGAAAGGAAGAGACGGGCGAGCGCACATCAGTGGAAAGTCACCAGGCTGAAGAAAGGCAGGGCTTACTCTTTGTGTACAAAATTCGGAAGCTTGTTTTCGTCCGCTGGCCATGCGCTACCGAGGTACCTATTCAAATGATATTGGAGTCCCATCGTGTTCAGTCGGTCCTCCGACTTGGGATTATAGGTAGGATACTCTGAATCCTCCTCATCGGGCGGGAACCAGCATTCCTCCTCTTTGACCGAACCAAAAAAATACAGAGGCTTTGTTTAAGTTTCTAAACACATGGAGCGGTGTTGAATGCCCACGTTTTCGGCATCGTGTGCGTCAATATGGTCGGTCTGCAGCCGGCAAAGTCTATCCTTGAAGAAATCGAGCTGATAGCGGCAGTGTTTGCGAAATTCAAGAACCGTTTCTTGATCATAATCTTGGGTGACCATATCCATATTTCAAGCTAATAATGAGGACAACCAGGTCGACCTAATGACTGCCAGGACCCAGTGAAGGGAAGTGGGGAGGGAGGTGTAGTTTGAGCAAAGGAACGGAGCCCAAGGGGGGAGGCATTAAGGCATAACCAACGCCAAGGCGGCAGGACCGCGCTGCATGGAAGAAGTATTAAGACCATGCAAATGGTCTCAATTGTTGTAAGAGTTTATTTGAGTATTGATCTCAAGTTCAGAAATGGTTTTTTTTATTTTTGTTGTTGAATTCTATAAGTCTCGGATGTTCTTGTCAACCCCGACCATGATCCAGATCTCTGTTCTTTGGATCAGTGGAAATCAAGAGCAAAAAGGTCCCGAGAAGATCAGAACACCAAAAGACAGCAAGCCTCGCCCGAATACCGACAATCCCGACAATACCAAACTCCAAGCCCCCTCAAGTCTGACAGCAGCTTAGAAGCCACCTCCACCCTTACAGCCCGGAACACTAAAAACCTTGGTCAACCAAAGCACCATATCGAGCGGCCACCAGAGCGAGGTCACAAGAATCGCATTCGGCCAGGCATTGTCCAGTTTGTTGAGGTTAAGCGGGGGATTCCACTCGATGAAAATACTCAAGAAATGACTCAAGAACAGCCTCACCAGAAACAAGATCAACCAGGTCGACCTAACGACTGCCAGGACCCAGTGATGGGCAACAAAGTGGTCGATGCCCGCGAGCCACCCCAGAAACCCGGCGAGGTAGGCGATGCGCTCCCGGTTCCTGTAGCATTCGTCGTGGGGCTCCAAGCCTTTATCATTGTCCCGTATGGTGGTGAGAACAATGGCGTACACGAAGAGCCCTACTATGGCGAGTAAGTACGTGCTGATGCATGCCGGGATCCAGAAGTCTGCGCTGCCTAGCTGGGACACGCAATCCAGACACCCGCGCCTGATCCGGAACCGGCAACGGCGGTGGTTCTGCCTGGCACTGGGATTGCCATCGCTGGTGGTGGTCGGTTGGGGCTGCTCCTCGATGCTTTCCACGGCGATGGGCTCAACTGAGATCGAATTGATCGTAGGTTGAGTGCCCATGCGGTTGTATTGAGGTGGGTTGGTGGAGTGGTATGAGGGCGGAGGGGGGTACTGAATAGCTGCTCCAAGATCGGGAACTGAGGAAGTCTCGTCGGGCGTCTGGGTAAGAGACCCAGTCAGCTGCTCGGGGAAGTCATCTGGAGCTTCAGCGGTGACTGGAGCATCATTGGCAGGCATCTTCTGAGCTTGAGAAGACATCATGTACTGCAAACACGGCACGAGATTATGAAACTGGATAATAAAGTATCGGTGTCAGATCTCGTGAATGCTGCACAGAAACGATGCTGTGGGTGGTAGATACCAATTTCTTCGGATGGCAGGAGAAGTAGAGGCTTTTTGATCGAGACTCGACCCTCCGTGTCGACCCTCCGTGGGAGTATCCATGATATAAGGAGTCATTTATCTTCGATCGGTTTTCCGGGAAAAATTCCGACTGATACGGCTATAATCCTATGGTAGGGAGGTGAGGAGTCGTCTTGCTTGTAAGGCATTGTTTGTGGCTTTGAGGCAGTGACAACGAAGTTCGTGATAAGCCCCGTTTGTATTGTTGCACGGTGCCCGATAATGAGATTGCCCAATAGTACGAAGTAGAAATGAAGGTAGTGTATAATGATTTTAAAGGAACTTATTTCTAGGAGGACCAAAGCTGAGGTCTGCTGTGAGTACAATTGAAAAGACTAGAACTTCATTTGTCCATCTGTGCTTTGCTTTGTTAGCTTGATAATTTACCCCCATCTCTTTCAATCGACTAACTCCATTCATTTGCAAGTATCAAAGGATTGTCCCGGCTTCCTTCACTTGTTCACGATCAAAGAAAAACTACCATGCAGCAATGAAAGCGACAATCAATCCATGGCAACAAATTACCCACATAGTCCAAGCCCCACTCACTGTGTGCCTCTACCAAATCTCTCAATTCACGATGCGATCCAAGCAACCTGGGATGCTATAGACGCCCGAGGACCAGAGGTATGCATCGATCGGATACCAGAAAAAGGTGACGATCTTCAACAGAAACGAAAATGCTGACAGCCAAAGCAAGCCCCGGGGAAAACCCGCGGCATAAGGATCACGGTGGCCGCCATAGCGGTAAATGAGAAAAGGTACACCGTGCAGAAATGCCCACATTGACTTGAGGACGGCAAGCAGCCAGTGATGAGCATACCAATGGTCGGCTCCCAGATAACCCAGGCTGAAAGCCAAGCTAAGCGCCGTGTCGTGCTGATTTGAGCACTGGTCCTCCAGCGAGCGGCCTTCGTTGGTGTCATTGTCGCGCTTGCTTTCAATGTAGACGACGAGGTTCATGAAGCCTATGGCCGCGACAAGCATTATGATTGTGCAGGTCCTGCACCTGAAGATTCATTTGTCGTATACATCATCTCGGCGACGGAGAGGACGAGGGTAATGTCTGACTTCGTAAATTAGAAGTACAGGGAGGGGCTGTTCTTCGACGTCCGTAGCAGCGGCTGACACCTTGGTGGGAAGGCTACATGGAGGCGAAGTATTGGTGGGTTCATGCTCATAGGCAGGCGGTAGATCCATCGGGATTTCGAGAGGTGAGGGAGAATCAGTCAGAGCCTCATGAGGAACTGGCAAAGCTTCCTCAGAGACCTCAGAAACTCCGACTAAGAATTGCGAAGACTCAGTTCGAATCCGGGAGGTCAACGAAGAATCCATTGAGGATTCCGGAAAGTCAGATTGGGTTGTAAACGAAGAAGTCATGATGCACTGCCCTCAGATGTCGCCCAAGTTGCGTCAAACCCAAAGTCCCAAGGCCAATGGAAGCGATACTAGTGCTGATAGCAATGGCAAGCTATGTTGAAAGTGGGCGCAGCTTTTATGTTGAGGGGATCGGCATGTCTTCGAGGTGAAAACTTCTTCGTATCTGGCGGGAGAAGCGGGTGAAAGCATCTGTCAACTAACGCATCCTTGTAAGAGAGACCTTGCTCATCGTCTGGGCCACCAAGCATTCCTGGACTAAATGGCTACATTGCTGGTCAGCGTTGCACTTCGCTGTTCTCCTCATTTGCTGCGGTGGATAATGGATTTGACAGGTTTCATTTGTTGTCTGAAACAATGACTACGGGGACATGGCATAGCCTCGTAACCAGCAGTAAACAGGCAAGGGTTTTTGCCTGTGACGTGACCTGTATACGTCAAAGAAGCAACGACTTTCAAAGAAAATCGCGCATCTTCGAAGACGAAGGACTGATCAACTAAGATGTATGTTCGGTATTGGTGGAGAGACCGAAGGGACCTACCGTACCACACTCGTACAAACTTGGAGCTTTGACAAATCATCTTGAAACATGCAAAGTGAATGATCACTATAGTATGATCTATCGGCCGATGAGCAGGAAGGAAGTCGAGGATTCTGATTCTCTGCGCGGTACGGCGAGAACGTGCCTCGACGTCGTCACGATGATGAGTAGGCGTTGAGCTGCGAGCATCTGTCCAGATCGACTAGTGCTTCACTCGGGCACAGCAGGCGTTTGTCAAGCAAACGCATTGGTGCAACCATCCGGTTGAGTAATTCGAAAAACTGGATGTCGAGTGTCTCAGTTCTCCTCACTTGGCGCCATATTGACGAGGCAATGTTTCGGCAAGCGGCATCGATGAGTCACCAGATCTAACTACAAGATCAGTTGCGAGACTATTAGGGAGAGGAAGGGGTCAGTTGGGCAGGATCAAGTGCTCCATTTGCGAGCAACATACCACACTATTGGCAGCGATGAGACATTGGTCTGTGATCCTTGTCGTTGGCAATTGATGGCAGTGCACCTTTCACAAGTGCAAAAAAATAGACCCATAGCTGCTCTGAGGTTGCGAGTAGGCACCCATTAGTTGCTTGCGTCGATCTTCCAAGAGATTCCGCCAAGGAAACAGGATAGGTGATGGATAGATGCTCTACTCGAAGAGAGTGAGGTGTTGTGGTATCGGAACCGCTTAAGGTACTAGGTAGACGGACAACCTTACCGCATTAGTGTCCGCTTAGGCTAAGCACTGCAGCAGTACGTACTGCAGCAGTAGGTACAGTACCCCACTCACCACCCGCCCGCTAAGCACAGCGTTATCGCAAGTGGGGCCTCCACATTCCCTACCTAGTAAGTTCTTCTCTCCTCACCCACCACCATCTTTCCTCCCTCCCTCCCTCCCTCCCACACCTCATCCTCCCTCTACACCTACCAACCAAGCCCCAAAACACCACAGCAATGCCCCCTCAACCACCAATTCCAGTTCAAATCCTCGACGGCGGCCTGGGTACCACCCTCCAAGACCACCACGCGACAACCTTCAACTCAACCACCACCCCGCTCTGGTCCTCGCACCTCCTGATCTCCTCCCCGCCGACCCTCCTCGCCTGCCAGCGCTCCTTCATCGAAGCCGGCAGCGACGTCCTCCTGACGGCCACCTACCAAGTCTCCATCGAGGGGTTCGCGCGCACCAAGACCCCCGACCACCCCGACGGGATCCCCCGCGATGCGATCGCGCCGTACATCCGCACGGGCTTGTCCGTCGCAGCCGACGCCGTCCGCGGCTCCAACGCTAAGGTTGCGCTGAGCCTGGGTCCGTACGGGGCGTGCATGATCCCCGGACAGGAGTATAGTGGGGCGTATGATGCGGAGCATGATGACGAGGAGAGTCTGTTTCGGTGGCATTTGAAGAGGTTGCGGTTGATTGTGGAGGCGGTGCAGCAAGACGGTGGAAGATTGGAGGACAAGGTGCAGTATGTGGCATTTGAGACGGTGCCGCGCTTGGATGAGGTGCGCGCGGTGCGCCGGGCGGCGCGGGAGGCCGGGCTGGAGGCGATGGAGATCCCGTTCTGGGTCGTTTGCGTTTTCCCCGTCGAGGGGCAGGATGCCTTGCCCGATGGGAGTGCGGTGGAGGCTGTCGTGGAGGCGGCGTTGGGTGGGTCTGAGCCTAAGCCTTGGGGTATTGGGATGAACTGCACCAAGGTGCATCGCTTGGGCCGGTTGGTGAAGTTGTTCGGGGAGGGTGTGGAGAAGGTTCTGGGTGAGGAGGGGGCGCAGACGAAGCCTGCGTTGGTGTTGTATCCCGATGGGACGCAGGGGGAGGTCTACAATACCACCACCCAGGTGTGGGAGAAGAAGGTCGAAGGACCTGGTGCCGCCGATTCGGTATGTCTTTCTCTTCCCCCTTTGCATGCTTTTGAATGTGCTCTTTCGGACCTTCAAGTGGCCACACTTGACTTTCGGGAGAGCTTTTATGTTGCGCATGTGTACTAACGATGAACAGCGTCCGTGGGAAGTTCAACTTGCAGATGTCGTCAGCGACGCTCGTGCCGGCGGCCACTTCAGCTCGATCCTCGTGGGTGGGTGCTGCAAAGCTTCGCATCATGACATCGCCAAGCTCCGACAACAGTTTCAATCATAACCGACCACCTCATTTGTACAAACAACTTGAAAGACACTACGCGAAAATGATACCAATTATAGTCGAGTGACACTGTGTATCCTAGGATAGATCCAAAAAGTGTTTAAAAAAAATCTAGTGGGTATCACCGTCTAGGTATATACAAGTCTATATACAAGAGCATGTGTATGTACTCAGAAGATCCAGTCAACAAAGCGCTTGAGTGGCGTCCGAGGTCCGTGGTCTTTAACAATGATCTCACCCTCTAAGAGGCGACCAGACCAGAGATCCAGGGTAGATGCGCGGACAAACTAAAGCAACCTATCAGCGTCTGCATCACAAAACAAGAGGAATAGCATGGGACTAACCTTGCTTTTCTTGAAGATCTTCCAAAGGATGATTGGCACAATGAAGATCGGAATACCGACATACGAGGCGAAAAAGTCCGAGGTAGACCAGTTCCCCTTGAGGAAGACAGGGAATCCAGCCACAAGAGTAATGATGGTGGATCCGATGAATCCCACCCACGCGGTGTAGGGCTGGAATGGGCCCTGCCAAGGGAGGGTATCGCGACTATGGCCTTGGACCTTCATCGCCCGATGGAAGCGGATATAACAGAAGCTGAGAGTCGCCCAAGCAATTAAGCCGGCGATCGTGCTCAGGTTAAGGAGCCAGGTGAAGGCTTGAGAAGGACCACCACTTCCGAGACCTAAGCAAATTTTGGGTTAGATGAATATCTTGACAATGAAATAGGAAGGATGCTTACTCAGATACGCCAAAGGACCGAAGAGCCAGGAGACGACCACCGCAATATACGGAACACCTTTCTTGGTGACCTTGCCGAAAAACTGAGGAAGTTGGCGATCGGTGGTCATGGCTACGATCATGCGTGAGCCGACCCAGCAGTAGGAGTTACCAGCTGACCAGGCGGAGATCAAGACACAGGCGTTCACGACCGAGGGGAGACCACTGATGCCGGCTTGCTTGATGGCAATAACCCAGGGAGAGCTATTGGCATTGCCAGAGCCGGATGTGAGGCCAGAGGTCCGGGGATCGACAATCATTCCAATGAGCAGGGCTCCGAGGATGTAGAAGAAGGCAATGCGGTAGGTGACGCGACGGGCAGCCTTGGGGATGGCGCGGTGCGGGTCCATAGCTTCGGCGGCGGCAATGACGACAGTCTCGACTCCGACGAAACTGAAAGAGGCGTTGACGAAAGCCGACAAGAATCCCAGAAAGTGCCCAGTTGGTCCAGTAATGCCATTGTAGTTGGTCCAGGGACCAGGGTTGTGCCAGTAGCGGAAGCCGATGGTCTCGTGGTTCGGGCCGCCGCCTGCAGTGATCACGATGGCCACGATCACCAAGCCCAGAAAACACAGGACTTTTATGGCACCTGTCACGACTTCACTCTCGCCATAGAAACGGACACTCATCAGATTGATGATTAAGATCAGTGCCAACCCGACTGTTATCACCACGGCCGGTGTTATGTCTGACCAGTAGCTCACCACGACCGCGGCCGCGGAGACCTCCGAAGCAATGGCGATGGTGTAACAGTATCCGTAAGTGATGGCGAGAGAGAAACCGACGGCGGGATCGATGAACCGAGTAGCCCAGTGGGGGAAGGAGCCTGCAGTAGGAAAGACGGTCGCCAGTTCGGCGATGCTTTGCATGACACACCACAGCACAAACCCCACGACAATATATGCCAACAACAAACCGGCGGGCCCTGATTTCGCATAGGCAGAGCCGGCTCCAACGAAGAGACCAGTTCCAATACCACCGCAGAATCCAATCATGCTGATGTGGTAGTTCTTGAGTCGACGCTGCGTGGCACCACGGCCACCAACGTTAAGCTCCATCTCCCCTTTTACCGGGGGACCATCCTCTTCGCCATAGTAGTTGGGCACCTTCGGATCACCGCTTCCATGATGCTCAATCTTATTCTCCGCAGCGGAGACTGAAGAGTCGTACATCGTTTGCGCCGAAGGTGTGCAGGTGCTCACGGGCAGAGGGAGTCCGGGGGAGGGAAAGCTGAAATGTGGGATGAGGGGGAGGGGGGAATGTCTTGGAGAGAAGAACACCGGGGGACAATTATATCAATCGACGACAGGCAGGCGACCAACCGCTTGAACCGCGCAGCTTGCCACCGATCGGCCTCGCGCGGAGAACCACTTTTTTTTTTCTCCCACCGTCGCCGCAATGTGCAATCGCCATCACGACATCGGGTACCGGGTTGGCACCATGCCCTTTTGACGCTAAGCGTGCGACCCTCCCCACCGCACGCGTGCCGTTCTATGGTGAGTTTCCGAAGACGGCCTCCACTTGGCCCGCGAGATGGGGACTGCGATTGAACATGCAAATTAGTCATTCGTGCTGATACCAAGCTTTAAATGACAGGGGTAGAAGAGCCAAGGACTTCTTCTGCATTCAAGGCGAGTCCAGGATTGGAGGAGCCATGAGGAGAGTCGGTGTGGCGAAGGCATTACAGTTTTTCGAGAAAAAAGAAAACCCGTGAAAGTTCCCAGTTCCGGATCCGCCCTTTGGAGTGTGCAAGGCACGTGTTTTGTATGGCTCCTAGTCCCGTTATAGCTTAGTGTGGTCTGCAACGGTTCCTGCAGCCGCTCACTGCAATCCCGCACTATCAGCTTACGCTTAAAATTCTAGCGTCGTTCGGGCCAGAGCCAAGACGGAACTGCTGCTCATCGCTTCTGGAGTCATTGTGCAGTCCAGCAATGCAGGTGTGCTTCTTTTAAGGATCATCCACATGGGTTCAACTGTACTGCAATTGCTTCGTATGCTTCAGTCTTGTTTCATTCATCATCAGATCCAGTTTGAACCCGCCGCCTCCGATTCGGAGAAACCTACTCCGCTTCTCACCTAGCTCTTACGTAAAACTCACACAAGCTCGGCGACCAAAGCGTAATTAGCTTCCCTTCGATACGCCGTTCGTGAGAGCAATCAATCAATCAAGCTGGGCAAACATGATCAGAGATGGCCGCTGTTCCGTGCGGGAAGGCAATTTCGGCCGAGCAAAAAGGCTGCCTGAAGAAACGGGATGACTGGTCGTGGTCTAGATTGCTAGGCGCATCGAGTATTGTTCTTCTTCCAGTTGATGTCACTCGTTGCCACTGTCAGGTGCGGATGGACCCCAGGGTGGCTCTCATGAGCACATTGCCATGTCAGATCACGTCATAAGAAGCGTACGATCAATCGTATGGGCATTCTGTATAGTGTTTGGGAGGTGTAAGAAGTGTGGTGTGGTGACAGTGTTAGACGGTAGTCTCTCGAGTTCTCAACCATTGACGATCATTTGTTTATCCATGCTCAAGCGGCGTGCATGATAGCTTTGGACGAGTGGTACTGTACATTTAATGAATCAGAAACATTGCAGGGTGGAAGTAGTGGCTCGATTCGTTCTTAGTCCATGACCTTCGTTCCCTCAGGCTGAGGGCAATTGAAATGTGTGGGCTAGTAACGTCGAGTTGAGATCGGAACTGCCCAGAAAATAACCGCTATCAGAGCTAGTCTTCGGACATGCTGGGTCGACGGGAACCAAGTAGGGCTGATCGCCTGATGATCTTCACTGAGAGATGTTCTTTGGAGAATGGCTGTGCAGATTCTCCGTGCTCATTCGCATGGACCACGACGCACCAGTGCCATCATCTCAAGTCCTGCGCTATACTCTATGCAATTTCTCAACAAGCAGCATACTATGCAGCCACTATGACTCCAGCGTCCCCAACAGGTACTCGAGAATCCGCAGCAGATTCAAAACTCACAGATGGCATCCAAACCAAAAAGAAAAGAGACTCAGATGCTCATTTTCAGAACCCAGCCTTCACCACAGCAAACTAATATACATCACCCCAAAACCAAAACCATAGCCTTTTATGAACCCCAACGCCAAACATACGGCACATAAAATACACATCACCACTCCCGGAAACAAAACGAAGTAGAGATATCATCAAAACCCATCACCGCCAGCAACCCGCACCAACATCCTCCCTCATATCATCCATCCGCAACCCCGTTCACAATCCCCTCATTTCTTCCCCTCCTCCCCCTCTCCATCCCCCTTCCCCCAAGTCCAAACATCCCAGATGTGGTCCCGGATCAAATCCCCATACCCCTTCCCCTCGTCGAGGGCCTTCTGCTCCTCGCGCAGGCGCCGCTCCTTCCACCCCTCGGTCTCCCCGCCCATCCACACCCGCTGCAGCACGGGCTTGTCGAACTCCTCGCGGGCCTTCAGCTTGGCCAGCTCCTCCCCCTTGGCCTCCTCGATCTGCCGCTCGCGGTCCGCCTTCAGCCGGGCCTGGATCTCCAGCGCGCGCTCACTGGGGAGCCCGTTCCCCAGCGAGGCCAGGGGGTGGCTCCGGCCGGAGGAGATCTTGTCCTCGAGGCGGTCGACGATGCTGCGGCCGGTGCGCTCGCGCGTGAGGTGGTTGGCCGAGATCGAGAAGGCGCTGAGCTGGAGGACCGTCAGGTTGTCGAGCTTGCGCGGCGGGAGGGCGATGAGGATCGGGGAGGCGACCAGGAAAGTCCAGGCGGCGTAGGTCTTGAAGCGTTGGTAGTCGGCTTCCCGTTGGCTTTGGAGGGTGGCTTGCTGTTGTTGTTGTTGTTGTTGCTGATCTGGGGTAGTGGGGGGTGGTGGGGTGGTCATCTTGTTTTTGTTCCGAGGTGGGCGTCGGGTAGCTGAGACGCTTGTTTGTGGGATTCAAGTGTCAAGGAGTAGCTGGGCGGAGTCTTGATGTTAAAGGGTATCGAATGTTGGGTGCCGGTTCGTTTGTTTTTCGTGATGAGATTCTTATCGGATGCAGGATATTGTTTCGAAGATGGAAATTTACGGCGGACGGTTGCGCCAGATGCGCAGACATTGATCATGTGACGTCCAGACATGGTTCAGTTTCTCCGATCGTTGCCAGGCCTAGACACAGGCTGTATAACGGGAACAGATATCGATTGCTGCTGACGTTCCTGTATATATGATACAGGTTTTTTAGATGACAGTAGAGGATCTTGATTTCATAAAGAGCCTCGCCCACGTCCCCATTGCAAAACCGAAGTGTAAGGTGACCGCATAATACAAGATTCGTCAGTAGCCGCTTTCTGAACCATGACAATATCTCAACAACAACAACAAAGTCCCTTTTATCTCCTAGTCTAGGGACATCCTGTTGATAGTAGATGTGTCGCGTCACCTACCCTAACTATAAGATTTGAGGAGGTATATGAAGTGATCCCTTGGTTCATGGTATGTGGGGAACATTTTACTTACTGATGGCCTACCTCCTCTTTCCGCTCGAATATATCAACACTTCTTGATCGGCCTTTCTTGTAGCATCAATTCTCGTCACTCATTGGCCAAGAAGCTTTGCATGTTCCCCCATGCTTGTACAACACCCAGAGATTGGATGGAAATTGGATGCAATGTCCAGCATCAAGAGAGAGATGGTAGGCAGGGGAAGTCGAACTCTTAGATGCTCACAGTGTCAGAGCTCATGAAGAATGCCAGAGTAAAGTAGTTTATTGCTGTGTGTAGTATAGTATACCACTCATCATGAAAATGCTATGCTAATTCTAGTAAACAAAAGGGTAGACACGGCCCACCGGTGGTCTATATACAGACCCTCACCCGGCGAGGGGAAACAAAGCTCCTGTATCGCTTTCGTCGGAGAATTTAACTCGCTCGTAGCTGATGGCCGCGTTGCCTGGCCGTTTTGCTATTGCTGTCTGTGTGTTTGTGGACTGCGACCATTGTTTTGGTGGACAGAACAGCGGTGGTCGTCTTTGGAAGAGGTCGCAACTCTCTTCGTGTCCGTTATGTTCATGATTCTGGGCATGGTTCAGGACACTGATAGAGCTTTTTGTGCTCTATGTGGACCATGTCTCAGTTTCCTTAGCATTCGTCATGTTCAAATTATTCAGAGGGCGGAACGGCCGCGTTGTCTGGCCGTTTTGCTTGTACTGTCTGTATAATGTTTGTGGCTTGCGACCAGTTTTCTTGTGAATAAGACAGCGGCGGTCGACTTTGGAAGAGGTAGCAGGTCTCTTCGCGTCCGTTATCTTCATGGTTGTCGCCATGGTTCGGGATCGTTTTGATGAAAGACCGTTGTCTCTGTGGGCAGGGCAGCGGTGATCGGCTTCTTAGGAGGCAGCAGCCTTCCCAAGAATTGGCAGAGTGGACTATTTGACAGGCAGGGGAACCTCTAGCTCCATGTTATGGTCGTTTCTGGCTTTGGGCCAACGCCAATCGGTTCAGTGGCGTCAGGAATTGCGAGGATGAGGTTTTTGAGATGCAGGGGCTCTGTCCCTGTTCTGGTCACAGATATCCTTCAACTCAACGCCCAGGTGTGCACTAACCCTGAAATGATGACAAGTAGGAAGTGGTATCGAGAATCGACGAAGTGGATGCTTTGGCGGGCACGAGAAACGTCCTCCATGTCCACATCCACATCGTCTTGCACGTCGACCATCTCAACGTCCGGGTCATAAATGACCACGGGCTCAAAGTCATAGGAGAGGCTATGCTCAGGTTCTCCGAAAAGCACTCTCCGGCAAACGTCTTTCAGTCTCATATCCTGGTCATGATTGACCTTGGCGTGACGGAGAATAGACTTGGGCAGGGGCAAGCGGGGCTGCTTGAAGGCTGGATTTCTGTTTTTAGCCTCGCCACACACATCTTTCATCACCACGTCCTGGTCATAGCTGATCTTTAGGATAGATCTGGAGAGTAATGGGGATTGTTGGGGCGAGAAGAGAGCAAAAAGAAAAAGAAAAAGAAAAGTTGAGGGAGGAAGATGGAGGATTGGGGGTGAGGGACAGAAGACAAGCCAGGAAGTGGAATTTGGGAATTGGAAGTCTAGGGAAAGAGATATTTGAAACAACATGTTGATTCACCACGGAAGGAACAGGGTTGATCTGTGAATACAATGGAAACTTCGTGGTCGGTACTAGAGCTAGGAAGGAACAGCTAGCCAGGGCTACCAGGCCCTAGCCCTAGGTGAAGTAATATTCTCAAGCATTTAGCCTCTAAGTAAGTACAATACCTACAGGGAAGTGAATACAACAAGTTGTTAGAGACACCTGATTGTCCACTTGGAATTCAGATTGATTTACAGTGAATGCTAGCAGCCATTCGGCAGGGGAAAACTCATTGTTGATTTGTCTCCTGACTAGACTACCAACGAATTGAGTCGGGGAAGGGAAACAGTGATGTCTGTAGCTTTAGCTTGCAGTCCATCAACAAATACCCCATTGGGGTTCAACACCATACACGAGGAACAAACATGCTGATAGGGAGCACACTCTGTGGGAGTGAAGAGTCACAGGGGCAGAAGAGTTTTGATTTTTTTTCGGATATGGGAGGGTTGAACTTTCTTTTGTGTTTTGAAAAGAGAAACCTGGGCTTTCAGACAACACAAGAAGAGAGACAGGAACTTGAAGCTTGCATAGCTTCACTCACTCCATCGACACATCACACACCCACCAGGGAAGCTCGGGGGCATCTTCCATCTCAACATCAGCATCCCCCATCTCCACATCCGAATCATCCACAACATCAACCATCTCCACATCCACAGGCTCATCCTGAAGGGGGGGTAGGTGTTCGGGTTCCGCAAAGTGAACTTTGCGCGGGGGAAGAAAGGCATCCTTCATCACCCTATCCTGGTCATTGCTGACCTTTAGGATAGATCGAGGGGGGGATTTCTTGAAGGTAGGGACTTCGTCCCAAGCATCTTGCATCATCACGTCCAAGTCATTGCTGACCTGGGACGGACGCCGTTGGGAGCGGCAGCGTCGGGAATT